>NW_024582538.1:667128-684882 GCF_018398535.1 Haplochromis burtoni | reverse complement strand
GTAGGTGTGCTACAAAATGTTCCCCAAACAAAACAGCACTAAACAGTAACACATGTAGACATTTTAAAATAGAGATAAACCGCAAGGAGGATTTCTATCGCTGCTTTATTTTTCTCCCCATCTTCTTCCTGCTGCTGCACTTGGCAGGACAGGATAGAAGGCAGGAGCAAAATTCAAACAGCATTCTTTATGACAATTAGTTTCTAGAGAAACGGGAAAACTGGAAAGTAGATTGTTGCCCCAACGTACTGTGAGTCACTGATGGGATGAGAACAGAGGAGAAGTTTGGTGGTGTGGCAGACAACTGAAAGCACGCCTACCTATCTTGAATCTGGCCGTTGTTGGAGAGGCCTCTGTGTTTCCCTCGTACAGTGGGATAATAGTAACAATGTACTCAGTATCTGGCTGGACCCTGGACAACGTGTAGAAGTTGATGTCACCACCGACCTCCACGGTCTCTACATCACGACCTAAGTGAACAAAAAACAAAGACAAAGATGTAAAGATATGTGACGCAGTAAATAAATGCTGTTAAAAAAACAATGATGTCTGATGTGTCCTTCGACCTGTAAACGGTCCCCAGACCAGACGGTAGGCCCTCGCACCGCTGACACCTCGCCATCGCACACGAACACTGCCCTCTGACTCCGTCTCCACTGATAACTGCTGCACAACCTCAAGGCTCACTAGCACAAAAACATAAACAGAGAGACGTGAAGATAATGTTAAATAATGTTAAATAAATACTGAAGGTCAACACAAGGAGACAGTATCACTTAGATCAGGCACTATAATTTATCATTTCTGTGTATTTGTGGCAAACTGTACCACTTATTGTGTTTTACCTGCTGACTATGGTCGCTCACATTACAGGAACATTATATAGCAGCGGCAAAAGGATTAACAGCAGGCGAGAGGACGAACTCACGTGTGCGGGCGTTGAGGACAGACGGGGATGCAGAGTTTCGTGGGAACAAGGGGTAGAGGCTGATGACGTACTCTGTGTCGGGCTGAAGTGACTCCAAGGTGACAGATGTGGAGCCTGCAGACAGTGTCTGCTCCAACAGCTGAGCTGCCGGCTGACCTACACAGAGAAGAGCAATTAACTAATAAATGCCCTAAGAGCAATCGCAAATTATACTGTGCGCTATGTTCGAACATTCAGACAGAATGTTTTTGCCTTTAGGGCCTCGCCTGTGCTTGATTAGTCTCGAGCATACTGAGAAAGGCCGTGTGCCTGTGCAGAATGTAGGTGTCTATCTTTGCCTGGTTTCACTGTATTATAAATGTCAAACGGTGCACTGTGAATAGGTAAGAACATCACTCCATGCTGCGCATGCTCACTACAATGCACCCATTGACGTGGCAGTGTAAGATTGACAGGGTGGCTTAGCGTGGCATTCTTCAGAAGAACTGATACTGGCACAGCATGTGGTGAGAGAAAAAGCTTATATGAGCCCTCGGGGCCCACTTTCCTCTCCTGAATCACAGCCTAAGCACCCACCCAGACCTCCTGACACACCCGGGTGCTATAAATGTGAAGACAAAATGACTCACAGTCCATGACATAAGCAAAAGTTTTCTCAGTCTGCCGAGCTTCATGATCAGCGATGATAAAATGTATTTGATATTTTAGGTAATTATAAGGTTATAAACATCTCAGCTGACAGCCAGTGCCTGAGGGAAGTTAGATGTTACCGAAGCTAATGTTGATCACACTGAACCCATACTGCTACACACCCTTTGCATGGCCCCTGGATGCCATAAAAAGTAACAGTTATTGACTAGTGTTGACTTCTTTTCCTTTTTTTTCATAATTCTGCCAAGGTTAGCATCGTGGCAGGGCTATTCTGACATTATAGGATAAGAACGGATTACCAAAACAGGCAGGAAACAGAACAAATACGTGTGTGCCTGACCTTGTGGTCCGTAGGTGATTCTGTAGCCCTGGACAGGAGTTGAAGGTTGATTCCAGCCCAGAGTGAGAGAAAAGAAACCTGCTTGCACCAAGCGCAGACTGGAGACACCTGGCAATGACCCTATGTGAAGAGAAAATGGGCTATTTCATATTGCAAATGGACCGATACTTATCTAGCGCTTGTCTACTTAATCTGAGAACTCAAAGCATTTTCTTATTACAAACCTAATTCATGTATTGACACTCACATTGATAAAAGTGCTTTTTCCGATTCTTAGCCACTCTTAAACCAACATTCAAATGCTCACACTTTGATTAATGGATGAATCAGAGACAACTGGGGTTCGGTAACTTGCCCAAGGATACTTTGACATTCATAAGTGTTTTGTAAGTCTCTTGTGTCTCTGTTGAGTCGTTCACTTTGTACTCACTGGTCCGTTGCTTGGCAGAAACAGAGTCTCCCACACTGTTGGGGTACTGGGCGATGACAGTCACCAGGTAGTCTGTTCCTGACCTTAAACCTCGTGCAGTGTAGGTCCTCTGATTGGCAGTGACACTATCCTGCAGGTTGGGACAGGGGTGATCTTTGTAAACTGAGACTCCTAAAACACGTGTATGACTGAAAAATAAATCATCACCATCATGCCAAGGTACACAGAAGTGAATGCAATGCTTTGCTCGGCCACACTTTAATTTTTCCTTTTCCTTGAAGAAGATCCACCCATTAGACATGTTTATACTCAGCCTGAACACACATGCTTCTCGAGCAAAGCAGGATTTCGTCTGGCTCGTAAAACTGCAATTAACTGTTTCAGTGTAGGTCACATAAATGCACCTTTGCTCATTCTCTAAAATCTTTCAACACCTGAGGTCACGTTACCTCGACATCAGTGGAAGAAGTCATGGGGTGAAAGAAACGTGCGAAGGAGACTTAGAAGACTCGTTTGGCAGGTGACAGCCATATAAAAACAACAAAGTTCAAAGATGAACCACAAAATGCACATTTTAAAGAAAAAGAAATATATTATATACTATTAAATGACATAAATCTTCTTTTATTATTTTTTTCCTGCTGAAGAAAAGATCCTGTATAACTCATTTCTTCCTTTGTTTAATAAATCTTTTTGGGACCAGCATAAAATTTAATCCATCAGTCACATCCAATTCAGTGTCAGCTAACCTGATTAAAAAACTAATGATACAATAGAGCTGTAGATGTACAGTAACTAATGCAAATCAATTTATAGTGAATCTTAAACATACTATGATATAAGTAATACACTTTATAATTGTTTAAGCTGTGTTTTACAAAATTCTAAACACATCAGTAGTTTACGGCAATAAATGAAAAATTAACTTAGAATGTAACGTTTATGTAATCTGCTCCACTTGTCAATCATGTTGATAATTTCTTGTGAATCATCAGGTGGTGTGTAAAGGTGTATCCTATACTAAAGGAAATAATAAAGGAAGCACTGAAGCACTTCAATCTGATTATTTGGTCGCACCCCTGAACTCACCTGACGCATTTCTGCTATGACTGGTTGACCCAGACCAGTGAGTGGCACGTGCTGGATCACATAGGCACTCACAGGGCCCCCTGCAGGACTCCATCGGAACCTGAGAGAGTCAGACGTCTGGCCTGTGAACTGCAGGTTGGATGGACCAACAAACGCCTCTAAGAAGAGAGGAGACACGGTTAAAATCACATGTAGTTTTACAATAATTGTGACAGTTTAATTTCTTTGAATTCTAATGTTAAATATACCGTCGCTAGCATAATCGCCTCCTGCTTTCGTGCAAACTTGAGAGTTCACAAGAGGAAGCAGCGTGTTCAGCAGTTTGAAGTCCCCAACAAAGAAGGTAAAATCACTGCTGGGTTGGGACGAGATCTGAGCCAGTTCATTCCTGTCTGCGCTCTTTATGCCTGTTAAAAACAAAATAGTTGTCAAAGAAAACAAAGCACTTCACCTGAAGCTCTGGTATAATTCCAGATTATTCAGAATAACTGAGGAAATACTGCAGATAAAACACACACCAACTGCAAAAACATGAACTCCCTGACTGCGCAGCTTCTGTGCTGGCTCGTTCACATTGTCCTGTGACTTCCCATCTGTGATTAGGATCATGATCTGAAAATTAAAGAGGGTCCATAGATAAAATTAGCTAGAACTGCTACATTGAATAGATAATAATTTATCAATCATAATGGTATAGCTACTTCTTAGACCTTTGGAACATCCCGAACAGAGGCGGGGTTGAAGAAGTTATCAGAGGCAAACTTAAGGCCGTCACCAGTGCGTGTGTTTCCACCTTTATAGTTTATATTTTGGACAGCGTTGACAAGCTCAGTGCCATTCAGGTAGGCAGTCAACGTGAACTCGACTCTGATGATGGAAAAATGTGCATTAATATACAATTGTGCACCTGCCATGTGTTTTTTAGTTGTTTTGTTTTTAATTACTCTCAGTCACCTTGAGGTGTCACTGTACTGTGCAACGCCGAACCGAATCCCTGACTCGCCCACGGAGCTGGCGAATGGCTTTACAATTCCAGCCATAAAACCCTTAACCTGCAGGAAATTAGGTCGGCCAATACTGGAAGAGCCATCAACCAGGAAAACTATATCTGCAGCTTGTACATTATCACACCTGTCTGATGGACATAAAGGACAAGAATTAGAAACAGCAACGTAAAACATTATGTCTGTCAGGGAAGATGTGACAGTAAGGTAAAGTGAAGTTAATTCAAACAAAAGGCATTTTACCCTGAGCTTCAGCATGTTTCACAGAGCACAGCAGGACAGTTACAGTGAAAACCCAACTCCACATCTTCACAACCTGGGACACACAAAGAACAGGTAATATTATTATTAATATCATCTCTAAAAACAGTCTGAACAAATTACAAACTGTATATAGATATTTTAATATCATCTTCATTTCTGTTAACCACTATCTATTAATAGTAAACATCAACACTGAAAATCCAGTCTCTGCTGACTGCCACTTTCTTCTTGTTCAGCTGGATTTCATTAGTCATTTGTTCCATAGCATAATTTGTGGGTAGTTCAATCCAGTAATTTGTCTGCATTTTCTTAGGATTCTAGTCATTGTTCCTGCCTATACCTGTTCTGACCTACCTGACAGCCTTTTTTTCTTGTCAGCCTCATTACTTTGAACATGTTTTCCTGTAACACAAACACGTGAGGTCTCTTTTCTTATACCAGTCTGTCCTGCAGTCCAGGTTTTGCACTGCACCAAGAAGCTCTCACGCCTGGTGAGAAAGTGTCCAAATACCTACCACCCCATATTACCTCATGGACTATTAATGTTATTCATCATCACTGAAGAGACCACTACACGAACACATTACGTGAACAAGAAGCCCTGAAAGAAAGCATTGTGCATGCACTTAGAAATTAGTAACCTTGTATATATGACTGAGTGTTGTTTTAAATATTATAGTGAATGATGACTTCAGAGAAAACCCCCCAAAAAACCTGTAAATCTGAAGAAGAAAAAAAGTAAATACTATATATAGCTCCGTTAACTAATACCAACCCTTAAACAACAAGATTTAAATGGTATATTTTTAATTTTTTTTTACTTGTCATATTCTTGCATGTCTCTCACTAGGTATGGACTCCAAAAAGCAACAGGCTGATCTGTATGAGTCCACCTCTTGCATTCAGCAGTTTCCAGTAAAACAGCTAACAACCACAAAGGGAGAGAACAGCTAAAGATCAACAACACAGAGTGCCGTATTTCACACCGCCAGCTTTTCTTTATATGTTGGGAAGTGAGTTGATATGACTAAACAGCTTAGGTGGATTGTTTCACTATTACCTGTCTCATGCTAGCTCCACTCCGCATGCAGTTTGTGTGTTTGGTGAGTAGGTGCACTCACAGTGAGAGCAGGCAAAGGAGAAGCAAGTGTTACTTCAAATGACAGCAGCAAACAGTGAGCTGAGCCACCCTGGACAATTTGTAATTTTACTCATACAATAGCAATTCAGTAAATTTATATTCTTATATGTTTTAGTTTGTTGCACTTTATTTATTAAAGTAGGAAAAGCAATGTTTAAGTCAAGCCTGATGTTGCTTTAACATAAAAAGGCATTAAGGTAGCTGCTTAAAAGGTTCAATCTAAGATACAACATGTCAGGTGGAAATTATTAAAATTTAACATATTTTATTATGTGACAATATTGCACAGGCTCCTTTAGTTATTGTTAAAGCGTTAAGCAGTTATTGTTGCAAATTCCTTTTAAATATTGTGATATCATTTTGAGGTTATATCACCGACCCCTACCAGAGGCTATCCATCTTTTACATACACTCTACGGACCTCTGTGCATGTTGATCCTAAAAGAATAAAATGCAACCACCCATCCATTTGCTTCCACTTATCCTTGCTGATGATGGAGCCTCTCCCAGCTGTCATGGGGTAGGAGGCAGGGTATACCCTGGACAGATCACCGATCCACGGCACATTCAAACCCACATTCAATTTAGAATCATGCATGCCTTTGAACTGTAAGATGAAGCGTGGGTTACCAGAGGATACCCATGCAGACACAGCGAAAACATGCACGCTTCATGCAGAAAGACCACAAACTAACTGGAGCGTTTGAACCCAGAACTTTCAAGCTCACAGCAAGAAAGTCTGCATTCATTCTGTGTCAAACAAAACTTCCCGTTCATGTTTCTAATTTACACAAGAGTTTGAATTTTTTTTTTTTAACAGCTGTCCTTCTCATTCTCTTCCCTCCACACACACCCTTCACATAACATGCATATTCAGAGCATACATGCTTCTGTACATGTGATCGTGCATCACACACCTTCCATCTTTGCTCAAAGGATAGTGGTCAGAAAAGACTATTTTTTACAGCGAGCATCAGATCCACTCTTAAACTTCACTAGTGTAACTCATGTTGGAGTTTGGCCATAAAAAAGCTTTAACGTATCTTTTCTCCATATTTCTCTTTGGCCACTGTATGTCTGGAATGCAGATGGCAGATCCTTACAGACAATATGCACCATTCTGGAAAAAAATCCAACAGATCCTTGATTCACTTGTAGACTGTCTTGCAGCATTACTATTCTCTACAGTGTATCTCACTGTTATCATGTTTTGGTCATAAGAAATTTCCAATATGATTTTGGTGACAGCTTTTTTTAGGTGAAGAAATTCATTCTGGATGTGGGTGTGGAGTTTTCATGAAAACCTTTGATTCATCTTTGACGCAGTCAGGCACAGCATTAAAGTTACTGAAAATAGCTGATAGATGTTGAGCCAAAGACAGAAACATCAGATCTACTCTGTAGGGATATGGTAGCTAAAGTAAACACACAATATAATGAAGGAAACATGAAAAAAAAACATTTAAGTGGATCAAACCAATTACATATGTTGGTGGCAGGACAGCATCAGACTGGAGTGATTTTCTGAGCCTGAATGTAAAGAACAGTAACATCGTCTGACATTTGGAGACTTTTATAGCTTGGCATTTTGTTGCAACACTGACCAAAACCAGACTGACTATCAACGAGCTTTGATCAGAGCAAACCCACATGAAAGACACATGCTGCCAGACTTGATAAGACTCACAATAAACAGAAAACTTTTGCAGTACTTTGAGTATCAAAGTTACTTCTTATTTTAACCCTTACCATAAATAGAATGTGTTACCTTTTAAATTCATTAGGATACAACTATTTTCTAACAATTGGAATTTAAATTAGTCTTAGCCTTGATCTGTCAGAAGCAAGCAGTAACCTCCTAAACCGAAAAATAATAAAGGCTACAGCTTCTTGACTAGCTCCAAAAGACACATAATCAACAGAGAGTGCTATTTTAAAAAGCCCCAAAAAACAGCATTGAAACCCATGTTTAAAAGGTCTACGCATAATTATCCCCTTAGAAAGTGGCTTAAATTTATCGGTGTGGCTGCTTTGATTGATTGGTGGTTCATCCAAATATGGTCACTGGCTGTGAACACAATTAACATTAGAGGCAGCCAAAGCTTCATTAAAGTTGAAGCTTCAATTTTTGCTTTGCTTTTCAGTTTTTATCATGTTGTTTGTTTAGGTAAGTTTATTTATTTATTTATGTTTTGGTATGCAAGTTTTTCAAGATCTGGAATATTAATTTGTCTATGTCTGCCTTACTTAGAAAGTACTAGGGGTAAACTGCTGTTTTAAATGCACTGCATAATTAAAAGTGACTTGACCATTGAGTCGACAAACAATGGGTGACACCACGGTGTCCACCTTTAATTTACACTCTGTGGTCTGATGGTCACAAACTGCCGTTTTGATTTATGACAGAATGTAAACCAGTCATATGATTGGTTAAATAACATACATGTATTCTTACTAAATGCAGTTTAAGATCTTGTAGCCGCACCTGAGGTAAGATGTTATATTGAGCTAGCTGGTAAAATTCCACATTGAAAGAAAGCTTTTATTATCATCAGATTGCCACACCCAGCTTCACAGCAGAGGCTTGCTCAGACTTCAAATAATCTAGTTACAGTTTATGTAAAGTCCAACAAAGAGTGCATCAACTTTAAGGTTATTCTTTAACATCTATAACCTCGTTTTGATTCAAATGTGCACTTTTCTGGGGACTTCTGGAGGAAAGTTTGCATTTCACGGTTCCTGATGTGCACACATGTTTAACTGCAGCAACTCTGAAACCACAAATCCCTTCTTAATACCTACTAACACCACCTCTAAAGCTCACTGGTAGATTCTGCTGTAATTATCTACTGTAAATACATCAGGACTCGTGCATTTCTACAATAACACTTGACTACTTTCACACATTCTGCACAGATCTGCTAAATACTGTCCAGTGAAATTATTTTAAAAATGAAAAGCGACAAAAAAAATATTCAAGAATCCAAAGTTAGATAAAAACCATTAAGACACACCACACTGAGTTTTCTAATGTTCAAACACTGCTTGAGGCCAGAAGCTCATAATCACTGATAAATGTTTATTTTTGTCCGAAACACATCCCACATCACACACAGGAAGCTTAATATGTTCCAAATGTAACCCCTCTTTCCCTTTTCAAAAATCAAAGCATCTATTTTGAGGCTCTTACACCTACAAATTTAAATTATGTACCGTTAACTCCTACCTTTTATGTTATTTTTTTCACTGTAGGAAATCTATAGAAGTTCTGTTTATTGCTGGTTTTGTAAGCCAAGTTTTGAGACTATAGTCTATATTCCCAGCCTTTTCTGAAGTACAGTGGCTAACTTACCACTTTGTAATGCGATTTAAGATGTCACCAAACACGCCATCTTATGACTAAAAGTTGCACTAAATGTTAAATGGACTACAAACAATGGATTTTTCTTCTTCTTGCTATTCCCACGATACACTCACAAACCCTTTTCTGTTTTCAGGCACAAATCTGTTCACATAAAGTCCTGGTAGAAATACTTCCAAGTAATTACTGCCAATTTACAAGCCAATTGTGGGGTGACCTATTTCTGAATGTTTTTTTGATAGATGTTCATCAAGTCTATATTAACAACGTGTCTAGTCTGGCTTCCACACCTGGAATGTTTAAATTATGAACTGGCTTATGGGCATGACCACACCCATGACTAGCCACTTGGCAAATAAACCAATCAAGAGGGTTAAAGGGTCAAAAGCTCAGAAGCTGACTGCTTCTTCTTCTTCCTAAACACAAGTCCCCCAAGCTGTCAGACTCCTGAACACTCAGTGACAGGACTGACACACACACCAAGTTACTTTTTCCACAATGCTCAGTCTTTTGCACTGTCTTGTTCTATCTGGTGTTACACTGTCTTTGTTTTGTTTTTTTGCAATTTTTGCACATTGCACTTTATATAGTCCTGTGTTGATTGTCTGTTATATATTATATGTGGCACCATGGTCTTGGAGGAACATTGTCTTGTTTCACTGTGTACTGTACATGGTTAGAACGACAATAAAGCAACCTGACTTGACTTGAAGTCATTTTTAAAAAGAAAAAGTAATGTGTGCATAACAGCACAGACAGAGGAAGTAAAAGACATTTAAACCTGTGGAAATTGTTTAATACTCATCCTAAAGCTTCTGTTGGAAGTTCGTACAGGAGCTAGACTATGCTTTCTAAAAGCTACACTTTTAGTAGAGATGCCATTCTCCCAGGGGGGCAGCGGGACACAGGCCACTGTGCTGTGACAGAGAGCAGGATTGTGTAAGAGCCAGCATAACATCAGTCTAGGGTACAGAGAGCGACACAAGTGGACAAGGGGATGGAAGGATCAAACGGGGTGGAAATGTCACAGTAAATTACTCAAAGTCTCGAGCTAAAACGCTCAGGATCTTGTGTACTTTGTACCCAAAGGTTGATCTTGGCAACTAGAGACAAGCGCTGCTCCGAGGCCATTAGGGAATTAAAACAAAGAGGGAGGGCTAATGCAGACTTTTTTGACCCCTGAAGTCAAATATATCGTCTCCCACTTCCAACAATAATGGTTCCTTTAACCAAACAAAACAAAAACCTTGTAACAGCAACATTTGAATCTTATCCATGACCCCTTGCTGTAACAAGTTTCAAAATAAGCTCCAGTCTTATCCTCCTATTTAAGCATCACACTAGCTTTGTATTACTATTATCAAAAGCCAGACTGACTGCATCTGAGAAATGACAACATTCAATGAGAAGTTATCCGTCTCATTCAAAAGCATTCATGGACTGAGACAAGTCAAATTCACAGGGCTTATAGTTGGTTTAATCCAACATAAACACAGAGAAAGAGAAACCTAAGCACGAGTAAAAATGGGCCATTGTTCATAAAATTGTTAAAGCAACTTTCTTTTCCTAAAACCTGAATAGAAAATGCTGGACAATGCACACATTAAGCACACGCGGTAACCAGCAGCAGCAGGCCTTACTTGGGATGACACACTTGGGATGAGTCCAGAGACATCCACTACCACAGTGGCACGCCAAAAAAGTTAACCAAGCATGGTTGCAGCAATGCAGCAAATTAAAAGGAGAGAGAGCGAGAAAGTGGCAGGGTGCATGTGAGGCTGTGAGGAAGACTCTAATCACTCCTTATAAATATTTTCAGGCATTTTTTTTTCTTTGCTGTTGTCTGAGCCAAACCACAGCAAAGAAAATGATGTCCTCAGAAGTAGTACAGACAGTTGAAACCAATCAAGATACAAAAGGCTGAGGAGGAAACGT
This sequence comes from Haplochromis burtoni, assembly GCF_018398535.1. Taxonomy (NCBI): domain Eukaryota; kingdom Metazoa; phylum Chordata; class Actinopteri; order Cichliformes; family Cichlidae; genus Haplochromis; species Haplochromis burtoni. The sequence continues at coordinate 673,739 of NW_024582538.1, read as the reverse complement.
AGGAGGGAGATTCTTTCGCAGCATCATGGTGTAATAATGGCCTCTCGCTATAAAAGTTCAGCTGAGGTCAAGATGTTATGAACGTCTAGTTCAACTAATCTAGGAATTTGGGTTCAGAGCAAAATGATGTTCTTTCATTCAAAAGGCAGTGGCGCTTACGATTTATTAAGACTCCTGTGCCTGATTCTCATTATCATACAGAATACAGAAAAGCCGAGCATTTAAAAACACTTGTAATTATGAGAAGGGTGAAAATTAGGTGATGAATGTTCTGGATGTTCTTGTGCCAAGTGAAGCATTTTTTTTCTGATGGCAAAGCGATGGGCTTAAAGGGGCGGTGTACTGGCTACAGTTTGGGTAATTCCCCCATTTGCACAGTTGCGCTTACCAGACTGCAAGGTGTGCAGAGTGAATGCAGTGCACACATGCATAGCATTCTTATATAGACTGTCATTAGTAGTCTTCAGTGTAGAAATGCATGCAAACTGTGCACGAACTGCACCCAAGCACAAGGGCTCCCACAGAACACAGTTTCCACTTATCTTACCTGGGGATCTCTTCTCCTTGCACCCGACTGCAGCCTGCCGCTCCCCACCTTTCCACCTGTGGCATATCCACCAGCCCTGGATCTCCGTGCAGTATTTTGACCACACAGACGAGAATCACAATTCCGGCGTCCAAAATCACAACTTCAAAAAGGTAAAAAGCAATCCAGTGGAGCTCAAACGCCCAGATCCTGTTGCTGCATCCCGGTGGAGGACCGTCAGATGTGAACGCTATTTCTGAATCCCGAGGCAGCGCTGCTCAGCGTGGGCTGAACTCAAGCAGGAGCAGAACAGTCCAGACTTGCTCGGATGCCTGAAGGGGAGTCCTGAGCTCTCCCTTTCTGCTGCCTTTTTTTTAACCTCATTCTCTTTTCCTGTCGTCCCTCCCTGCTGCTGACTGAAAAGCAGCCCATGCAACCGTTTACATGTGAACAGTAATCTCGTTACTTCTACCTGGAAAACTTCTGGTCACATGATTTTTATCCTGCTGTAGACCGACTTGGAAAAAGTTATGTGCACCGGTGGTACTATCACAAAACAAAAACAATAATGACTAGTACTTAATGGAATATTTAGTTTAACTGAAAAATGTGTAACCAATGATCTCAGACTGTACATTAAAACTTCTCAACAAAACAAAAACTGTAATAAAAAACAGCCTTTCTATGCCTGTACTTTGATGTGGTGCTAATGATGCTCAAGGCTAGCTTCTAAACAGCTTCTTAACCAGGGTGCTGCAACTTTATTTCGGGGGTTTGTGGAGTTTGTTTATTATAAAAACAAAGTTAGAAGATTTTAAACGAGGCTTTGCTTAAAAGGAAATTCAGAAGAGTTTCCCAGAAGGCTCCAAAAATAAACATGTAATTATGTCAGGAGTAACATGGATAGGCAAACCCTCACGAAATTTTCTTACAGACACATAGTAATATAACAAATTAGCGATAGCGCAGTAGAAATCATATGTTTATTTTAATTTTCCTATGGGCTTATAAACCTTATTATAACCCTTTCATTCATTTTTAGACTAGAAATGCTTATTTTACTATAAAAATAATTAAGATTTAAAAAAAATAATAAAAATACCTATAGGTCAGAGAAACCTGCGACATAATGAAATTCCCACGATATAAATTTAGAGATAAATCTTGTGACACAAGACAGCAAGTGCAACTAGCTTAACAACTGCCTTGTGTGGAAAAAGCATAAACTGTCAACATCATGCAAATTAAGTACCAGTTTCTAAATTTGAGCAAAATAGGATATGGGGTTTGATACCTCACCTTCTCAATGCAAGACTTTGACTCACTTTAGTCCCCTGCAGCTTGATGGACTTCAGTTTGGTCAGTTTACGAAAGGGGGTAAACCCTCTGCTTTGACAGGATACTTCTTTGGTCATTAGCAAGGAAACAGTATGAGTTAAAACTGCAGAGTCTCTGCTCATCAGTATGCACTGGGATATTGGATCAACATTCCTACTTAACCTCAGTGCAGATGCAAATCACAGAAAAGTATTTTTAATTAGAAATGGAGAGGCAGGATTGCCTCATTATCATTTGAGGTTTTAAAAGCATGCTTATCCAGCCACTGTTTTCATCAGCATTTGTCAACAGCTTATCATTTTTTTTTAAAGTGTTTTCATGTGTGGTTATAGATTATGTGTGACAGGCATAGCTTCTTTGGTAGCAACCGAAGGTTTGGACTGCTTTTTTTTTTTTTTCAAGAAACATATCCACAGTTTTTGCTGTAATTGTAGTTCACACTGTAGTTAACGCCATTTGAAACACTTTAAACTGGAAGCAAGAACCTACCAATTTAATCAAAGAAAAAGATTTATGGTAATGAAAGTGTATCCTTAATAATATATGTACCGTTGTTCAATAAAATGAATGCTCTTCTACAGGGAGCTGACAGACACTCCCTGGTTCTGTTACTTCTTGCCAAAAGCCATCACCCTACCAGCCACTCTGAGCCTCTGTAACTCACATCAACACCAAATTAGACTGCTCGGCATTCTTTGCAGGGCAGCTTCCTATTGTTAACTTTTACTAGCGTGCTAGTTATTGTTGCCATAGCAACGACTGCACATCTGCGCTATACCTATTATATTCATACGGGATTATTCTGACTGTATGCACTATTTACAGGTAAATTACACTCCTACTCTTAAATGGAAGTGCTGCACTTCATATGTCATATGGTGTTGTGAGTTCTATCTGTTTTTATCTGAAGTGATTAAAGTCCCAGATTAGATTTTTCATGCTCTCTTCCTCTTCTGTTCAGAGGGTACATTTACCACTGAATTAAACCTCAGAGGTTTCTTTTTTTTCCCACTTTAAGCGAGAGCCAAAGGCAGACTCTGGTGTAAACAATCAGGCAGGAAGGCAGACAGAAATCTGTGCTAGGCAGATGTGTTGTGCAGCTCTGGATCTTTTGAACCAGCCAGCAAAACTGAAACCATAACCATGCTGCACTAATAAAAACACATTCCAGTACAGAATGTATGTTCTCCTGACAATGCTTTTTTAACCTCTGCTGGTTGGGAACGATTGAGACAAGATGACTTGTGGTTTAAAGTTTGTACTTTGCACATCACCTCGCTGATTTAGTCTCATGTGTATCCTTCAATCATAATCATAACCAAGATACAACAGTAAACAGCCCATGTGGCTTGAATTCAATTCCCAGACCTGCTGAATTCCTTTGGTCAGGGCGGAAGTGAGTAAGACAGTTATCCTGTCCCCAGCTTTTTGGATCATTCTTTCCTGTAGCCAGGAACTGTGGACAGTTATTATAGTAATTATTTCAAATATATGCATTCACTTCAGCTGCAAGAATTAAATTGTGTGAATGTGGCACTGGGTTCTGCTGGAAAACATCTTACTTGTTCAGTAAAACCTAAAAATAGTTTAAGAAAAGAGAGAGTGAATCATATCTTAAGAGAATCATCCGTCTACTCGGTTCTGTTTTCATAGATGTACGGCCAGGAGAACGTGTCAGTGGAGGGATGTCATGAGAGCTCTGCCATGCACGCAGTGAGTTCAGGAGTTCTCATGGCAGTGTTCAGCCTGGAGACATAATAGGACATAATGAACCCCATATGATTAAAACAAGATCAAGGAGGCAGGGATTACAGCTTGTAATATTTTAAAAATGAGCTTCTTCAAGCAACTTGCTATCAGCAAGTGTGGTTTGTGGAGGACTGAGTTGGCACTGGTTACTTCATCTCATCTCGGTTTCTGTCATATTCAGAGTCAGTTACGCCATAATAGCCTTGATAATCTGTGGTGCTACTATTTTCTTTACAATTTCTCAACTAAACATTTTTATTTATTTTTTTGTTGTTTTAAAGATTAAGAGAGGTACGCACAGGTACTGGGTGGTGACGTGTGATGTCTGTTTTCTGTGCTTTTCCTTGTGATTGACACCAATCTCTCCATTTCCTGTTCTCCCTTTACCCTTCATGTTTTTGCACACGTTGAGGTGATTTACCTGGGTTAGACATTAAAGGAGAGTGCAACGTTTCTTCATGTAGGCACTAATTTTGTTCTCTCACCATTTTAAACAAACCAATCGTGTGAAACGATTTGAGCCTTCCTTTGGTTTTTGTTTGTTGCAGACAGGTCTTAAATCAGACTGGTGAGTGACAAAGAAATGCACCATCTGTGTTTGTTTACCAGACTCAACCAGGCAAAGACAATAGACTGGCCCTCTGAATGGCTTTGGAAAATGTAAAGGAGGACAGAAATTTTGGAATTGTGATGCATTTTCATTAGGTTTAGAGCGTTCCCTCATCATAAAGCTAGCCTTCTTACAACCAGAGTCGATAAGTAATAGATAAATAGTTAAATGAAAGAAAAGTTCCTGTTTTTTTTTTTGCTGTCTATTAAACGTCTATCAAAAAAAGTAAAATAAATAATTAAATAGAAAAGTTTCTGTTAATTAACAAAGCAATCTGAGCAATGAGCCACCAGTTTAGCAAATTAATTATTAAGCCCAAAGAGTTTAAGTCATTTACTACAAAAGCATTTCTTCATCATGTACAAAACACTGAGACATATTGTTTTAACTGCACTCAGTATCTTTATATCAAGATATCATAGGGATTAAACATGTAGTTAAGCTTCTTCACTTTGACAGAAAGGGAAATTTCACTGGTGTGGCCCACATAGGATCAAAGTGGGCTGGATGTGACCCACAATGTAAAATGAGTTTGACATCTCTGCTTTAAGGTTATCTATACAAACTGCTTTTTCTTCTGTTTGTCTGTACTACAGGACACAACAGAGGAGTGTTTAGTTAAGAATTCACAAACTACTCACCTTGTTTTGGCAAGGAAGGAGGGCGATGAACAGCCAAGCTTCCTCTTAATTCCTTAATCACCTGCAGCTTTCTTCTTAAATACCACACGTCCAGGTGACAAATAGCACAGTGAAATGCTCTCGTAACTAGATTACAGAAGAACGAGAGGTGAGAAGAGAACATAAAGCATGAAGTGTTCTGACAGGTAAAGTATAATTAAAAAGGGAAATTGTCAGATTGGTACATAGCTGTGTCCAGTGTTTGGTGGGGGTGGTTAGCAGCTTAAAGTCAAGATTTAGGTTTGTAGGAAGGTTAGGAGGCTGGGTGATTTTCCTTTTTTCTCTTTTGAAGTTTGAAAGGTTAACGCGATCGTGGTGCATGAAGAAAAGCTATGATGACTAGAAAAATGACATTTCCCCAAAAGTCAGCTGATAATAAGTCGCAGTAAAGTGCTAGATAAAAGCTACTCGAGTTCCTGCTCATGCTTGTGAAATAAAGACGTCTGTAGACATTTGTGAATAGAAGCAGTAGCACAGTCAGTGTAATTAATATAATGATTGCACTGACAATTTCACCTCCAACCTCATAGTGTCAAGAATAAAATCTTAACTTTTACTCGTTATTACTTCTTTTTTGAAAATAACATGCATTTAAAAGTAAATTACAGTGTCCATATTTTACAGTACTATTCTGACCAGATGAACACCTTTTTGATCATCTGTTTCCAAACCAGCACACTGTGACTCAAAGCATTTCATTTGCTCTTAGATGTGTCACTGTTGCCTCAAAACAAACGCTGTGTGTTAGGAAACATGCCGTCGCTGCAGAATGCTCTGCTTTGAAAGGCTTCACTTCTTCAGGTCTCTGCTCGGGATGAGTTCCCACTGGCTTGCAGACAGAAGGCAGCAGTTGATGTTAATACCGGGTTTTTTATTAACACTGTGGCAACATGTCTGAACAAACGGATGTAAACAATAGCAGTGTCTTTGATGATTCACCAGTCTGGGCTGGATGTTGATTTCCTCTGTAATAGCACCGATGGGCATTGTCGTTCTTGGCTGGAAGATCCAACATGTTTTAAAAGATTTAGAGGCAAAACCTCAGGATTAAATGACTGTCACGTCTTTATTATAATTAAAAATTAAAAACAAAACGTAAACATAATTGAAAACGAGCAATTATGTGTCTCTTTAATCTTTGTACCAGTCTCTAAGGTATAGAGACAGCTGCTTTTTGTTTTGGAGAAGCTCATCCCAGCATAATTTAATTATAAATCAGAATTTGTGTGTGGTCCCCTTTCAGAGTTTTAAAACACCACTTTACCTTTCCAGCTGTCCCATTACTCTATAACAACAGGGTTCGTGGGGCTTAAACAGAGAGCGTAGACTTCCAAATATCACTGTGATTCACTTTCAGGTCTCCACTGCTCTTCCTGTGAGCGTTCTGTCTGCGTAGGTACATATTAACCCCTCTTGTAGAACTTCTCATGTCTTTTAGGTGAAATACACTGTTCATCACAAGGATTTTTGACCTTTGACTTGAGCAGTAGTGCGCTGGGTCCAACAGTAAACGCTGCTTTGATAAAGCAGTTATTTGAATTGTTTAGAAATACACACTTTGTTTCTCAGAGTTTGATGAGTGGATCAGTGGAATTTTTTCCAGCAGACATCGCAGAAGCACAGCTGGAATTAATAGCAAGGTTCAAGGTTTAAGGTTCTCTATTTGTCACATGCATAGTTATACAAGTATAACACACAGTGAAATGTA
>NW_024582538.1:592173-660030 GCF_018398535.1 Haplochromis burtoni | reverse complement strand
TCCCACGCACAACGGACACTAATGTTTTTGTCACTTTTTATGGAATCAAACTCAAAGTAAGGTCAGTACTTCCACGCTTTAAACGCTGCACGCTCATATTCTCTCCCGCACTCTCGATATATGATCCATTGTTGATCTGCACACAGCTGTTGTCACGAACGTTGCACTTGCTTACGTCACTGTCATGAGACATTCTCGCAAAAAAATCATGGTTTTAGTAACGCAGTAACGCAGCGTTCCTACGGCAAAGTAACGGTAATCTAATTACCGTTTTTTGCAATAGTAATCCCTTACTTTACTCGTTACCTGAAAAAAGTAATTAGATTACAGTAACGCGTTACAAGTAACACGTTACTGCCCATCTCTGCTTACAGGTTTCAAAGGAAAAACTAACAGAGCAAAGAAAACTAGAAAACTGGAAGAAAGGACACAAATTAAAGTGGGAAATAAGTACAACTAAAACCACGAGATATAACATGAGGTCCACTAGCCTTTATTGTATTGTATAAATGATTATGAAAAAAATGCTCTTTTAGTGAATTTTGCCTGGGAACTGCTGCGATATAACACTGAGGAGCTGTGGAGGTTGATGTTTTGTGCACACACTGCCTACTGTCACTGTGAAACCTGTGACCTTTCTAAGTAAATGGGACTTCTACATTTTACAAATTGTACACATATAATTTTCAGAAATCATACATTTATATTTGGAACATATGAAGAAATTTAAATTATAACCTTAGTGAGAAGCAACGAACAACATCAGATGGTTTTAGTCATGGGTTGGAAATACTGAGGTTTAGTTTAAAGGGTGGGTTATGGTTTAATTGTTCCTAGCTTGATTTCCAGACAGACAGCTGACTAAGCCTCTTCTCACGCGTATTGACTCAAACAAGCATTTTTGTGTGGTCTAACAAACAAATCTGGCTCATCTTAATGTACACGGATAAACACAGCAACACTCAGCCAGTGTTTCGGGATATACTTTTTTTTATTTACAAAATACATCCGCTATTTTCAAATAGCGATTCAATGAGTCATGTGTAGTTTGCAAGGATTTAATGCTTTACTGAGGGTGCATGTGCACTAGGAATAAAATGTGCAGCTGAGATTCTAGTTTAATGCTGACAGAAAGTAGAGGAGCGGTTTCTGTATGTACATGATTTGGGGGTATCATACACCATCTGGAGGCCACATGTTCGATCTTAAAAACCTCCAGAGTAAACTGTGCAACAATTCAAATACATTTGTACCCTTATTGTGACAAATTCATAGGAGTGAATAAGGAAAGTATCACAGTACAACAGCAGGATCCGAGAGGATGGGACATGTGCAGTCTGGTGCAGGGTTGCTTTTAAATAGCACGGTCTGTATGTATTGCACCACCACTAGAGGGAGCCACAGGACAATGACTTCCCAGCTCAAGTCATACGAGTGTCGTTAAAGAGGTGGAAGTATTTTAATGTATGCCGTTACAAAAGTCAAACAAACTAAACTCACGTGACAGGAAGTGAACATTTCTAAACCATGTGTAATATATTAGTGTTCTGCAATAACTGGTCCTAAAATTACATTTTGGCAAAAGCTGTGGATTTTTGTTTGTTTTTAGAGAGCGGTGGCTTCCTCATTGGTATCCTTCTAATGGAAACCAAACTCCATGGACTGTGATTTCTTTTCTAACCCATCCATCCATCTTCTTAAAACTGATCATCTGAAAGGGCTTTATAACAGCTGGTATAACAGCTATACCAGCTGTTATTAAGCAAGATGTGAGGTACTTTGGACAGGTTGCCTGTCCATCACAGAGCTTATTGTATATGCAAGAAGCAGAAGTAGTGAAGGCGGATGAGTTTAAATACCTGGAGTCAACCATCAAAGGCAAAAGACAGGAACAAGTGCACAAGAGAGGTAAAAAGGAGAGTGCAGGCAGGGTGGAGTAGGTGGAAACCAGTGCCAGTAGTGAGACCTGCTGTGATGTATGATTTGGAGATAGTAGCACTAAGAAGAAGGGGACAGTAGGCCGAGTTAGAGCTGATTTTCATTGGCAGTGACAAGAATGGACAAGAAATGACTACTGTAGAAGAAGAACACCAATGAATGTAGTCAAGCTTCTCAAATCTTCTAGGTTGTTTGATTCCCCGCTTCTAGGGAGAATAGAGATGAACACCTGAACTCTCCGTGATTATTCTTTAACCTTTTAAATCAGTTATTTCTTAATATTTCTTTCTTAAAAATCATAAGTTCAAGCAGTTCCAGATGCTTCCTGTGAGTAATGTCAAAATGCTTTTTTCTTTTAATGACTTGAGCTCATTTGTCTCCATCTAGCTTTTACTGAAATTTGTTGCCTCTTACAGTCACTTGAATATATTCAAAGTCAGCACAGGGAAAGGTTCTCCTTCAGGGCTTGTTGGCAAAAAGCATTTCTAAAGTGTAATTTCCTGTAAACCCAAAAGGCAAATATGATATGAAACAAAGTCAAACATGATACAATATAAGAATCATACTTCCACACCGATAGGTAGTCCCTGAGCTCGTGGATGAAAGTCTTTTCATTGTGACATGTGCTCATTGTATATATTGTATTGGTGTGGGAATGAAATTGGTACAATTAAAACCAGAATTACATTCTTTCTGTGAAGATGAGACAAAAATGCAGAGTTCTTTAAAACACTACACAAACCATCTTTAAGAACATGCCATGAAGGTAGATGGTCACTAGAGAGCAGCAGAGATTCAGCACTGAGACTTCGAGTCTTTGGGATTAACTCGTAATTTTGGTACCATAGTCTTGTGTTGATTACATTTCAGTTTTGCTAGCAATCAAGAGTTGTTACATATTTCAGATGAAGTAAACACAAGTGTAGAGTCGCTGGGCATACAGGTTAAAAGTAACTCTGTAAATGTCAAGGCTCAGTTTACTCACAGAGGATTTAGCTGAAAGTCGAGCTTTTGTTCTAGTACAGAGGAGCAGTAATACTCAGTCCCTGTGACCTTTTGTTTAAACCAACAGACAAATGTTTAATCAGCTGAGGATGAGTTACTGTTTTCTCATCGTGATGCCATTTGGTGACCTTTCGATGCTTGCCACAGAATTTCAAATCGTCAAAATCATACCACCTTAACAAATTTGAATATAGTCACATGTGACTGAAATTTCTCTCGGTTGATCCTTCCACCCATATTTATTTATTTCCTTTCATCTTCATGTTCTTCATGTTCAGACCTGTCAGTTTTGTGACACTACAAAAAGTGGAGCAATAATAGAGCAAGGCGTGGAGAGTTCAGATCCTAATGTTTTTGAGAGATTTAGTCTGGGTCTTAATGACTTATTGCTGCATCATTATCCTGCATGTTTGCAGTATTTAGACATACACAGCTGGTAACTAAGCCACTGCTGTGCTTTTATCAGTCATAAATGTTGTGAAAGCAGAGGAATAGATAACCCCCCTTTTTCATACACAGAACACACACCCATTAAGAAGAGTTTCTTTCATTTGTGCTAAATGAGTTTTGTAGTAAATAGCACACAATGATGCTTGAGAAAGAAAAGAAAAAAGGCTTTCTGAGAGTCCTCATAAAGGGTGAGAGGTCCTTTCTTTTCTCAAAGCCCTACTGAATAGACTGCTGCCTGCTCTCTCTTTTTGGACATAATGAAATACAGTAGACTTCCCCTGCAGCCCTTTCAGCCCTGTTGGACACACACACTCACACACACACACACACACACACACACACACACTTGGCCATTTTTCCATCATTTCAGAAACCATTACATTGACTTATGTTCGTTTCCTGGAAACGCACTCTAACATGAATCTCAACTACTGCTTGCCTAACTGTGCCCATGATTGTAATCTTAAAATGTTTTAGGATTTTTGTTTGGACCCCATAAGGAAGACATGTCCCCATAAGGAGATATAGTAAATAGTCTAGGTTTCCACACTGAAGGAAATACATGTATCATACACACAAGTGTGCACATGATGTGCAGTGGACATTTCCAACAATGGAAATTTTAATCACACTAGAAAATTTATGAGTGGACAAATGTGTATTAAACAAAGCTGAGTGATAGTGGCACAGTGTGTATAATGCTTTGAGGCTTTGATACCCGCTCAAGTTGATGACTTCTGTTATTTACACATGACGAGGAGTCTGAAAGTTGAATCCTTGTACTAGTGATGTATGTTATAGTTCATAAAACAGTTTTTTTTAAGCAAGTACTGACAAGCATCATTTGTATGCCACTCAAAAATGCAGGTTTCAAACTCAGATGAATTCAGACACTCTTCATCAGTGCCACTTTTCATGTGACAAAGGGATTAATCTGAATAGATTTAAAAACAGAAATGTTTTTGATTGATTAGATGTTGGTATGTGTCTAAATGCACCAGAAAATTATCGAAGCCAGCTGCTCCAATTGTTTTCTTTTAATTTCCAGTTTTAAAATGTGGTCTCTGACTGGTTTTCAGGCTCTCTGAATTAAACGATGCGGTGTCAGGTTCTTGAAAAGATTTTTAGGTGTATCAGCCTTTCACCGCTGGCAGTTTATTTATTTGTTTATTTACCAAGTACCAATTTCTATTTTCTCCCAATTTATTTAAGACATAAGAAAACTGCTCCGATCTGGTCATGGCTCTTTGTCTGTAACCTATGATATAATGAATTATAATACATTGAATCGTGGTGTTTTTCATAACGCTGTAAACATTGGGAGAGAAATGCAAAAAAATGCTTTTGTGCTCAAATACTTGAAAAAATATATGACCATAAAGATTTCTATAAAGAAACGCTTCTCATGCGTCTGATATTTTACAGTTCAGATGAAGAGAGTAAGGCTGGGTTTGCTGTATATTTGTAGCCCTGGTGGGCTGACATGTGATGACAGAAGACTGGCAGCCTCCTCCATCTGGCCTCACTCTTGGAAGCAGTCTGGTTCACCTATCTGTGTGTGTCTGAAACCCTGGCTCTTGGCTGACTGCCCTACGACCATAAATTACTGTGTTTGTGATCGTATGCTTCCAGTGTGTTTGTGTCGCAACAGTTGTGTCTGTGCCCATTCATATGTGTGTTTGTGTTTCTGGCTTTAAATTTATCCTCAGGTGTTGCTGAGAAATTTCCCAACTATAATAAGTCACGATGTTGTGGATGCGCATGCACAGATCATCCTCACCACAAACTTATATATTCAAAGAGAATTCCAGGAAGAGTCATTTAATGCGTCACAGTTTCAGTGTGTGTGTCTGTGCTTGTCTGAGGTGAATTAACAACTCCAGTCATGTTCACACCATCCCCACCTCTTTCTCTCTGATTTCTTTATCCTCTTTTTTTTTTTTTTTTACCTCCTGCCTGTTCTTCCATCTGCTCAGGGTCTTTGTTTGTGTTGGTTGTGTGTTTAAGGCTATTCTTACTGGGCAAACATGCTCCATTTTCTTGAGAGAGGTTTTGTCACTTTGTCAGAGCTCCTCACATTCACCCTCACACACATTCAAGCACATGTCCAAACAAAAACTTCAAACATGCTCAAATACAACATTTGCTCAGCTAAGTTAGGCAACTGTATTCAGCATTTTTTAAACCAACAGTGGCTTAAAACACCTACTACTATGAAAAATGGGTGACTTGTAGTGACAAATCAGTACATGACTGTGCAGTTTCCCTGAGCCCTAAGGGGTTTTAGCATTTTTCAGCTAGCTAATTTAGCTTCTACTCTCATTACTGCCATTCCCAATACCAAAAAAACAGACAGATGAAGTCAGTGACCAGCTGGTGGATGTGAAGCAGTATTTAGTCAAGTCATTAACACACACAAGTCCATTACTATTCAAAAGTCTTGAACCACCGATTGTGCTGGAAAACTGAGAAACAGGTTTAGTAATTCATTAAAACCAAATCAGAAATACAATATCTAGACCCTTTCCAAAAAATTAGAATATCAGGGAAAAAAATATTTGTCTTCAAAACGTTAAACTTTCAGAAATGATAGATTCAGGGCCCACAACTCAAATTATTTCAAGTACTTAGTTGTTTATTTGTACATAATTTGGGCTTCCAGCTTATAAAACCCACGAAAACAGGAATTCAAAAAATTAGAATATGGTGAAGACATCAGCCCAAATTTTACAGGGCATGAATGTTTTAAACTGAGTGTCACACACAACTCATCTACTAAACTCAAAGCACCTGCACAGGTTTTCCCAGGTGTCATTAAATTGCTTCACTTTGATTCAATTGTCTCAGTTAGGTTCAATATGGGGAAGACTGCATACTTGACAACTGGCCAGAAGAGCATCACTGATACCCTCCATAGGATGGGTAAGCCACAAATGTTCATAGCTAAGGAGGCTGGCTGTTCACAGAGTGTTGTGTCCAAGCATATCAATGGAAAGTCTAGTGGAAGGGCAAAATGTGGCAGGAGAAGGTACACCTGCAGAAGGATCTATGGGGTATTATCAAGGGGAAAATGAGGTCCAACAGACCCAAAAACAAAGAAGAGCTGACAGCAAGCATCAAAGAAATCTGGGCTTCCAAAACTCCCAGGCAATGCCACAGGCTGATTGCCTCAATGCCATAGCGCATCGAGGCGATGATTAAAGCAAAGGGATTTCCCAACCAAGTATTGTAGATTGACATATTGTTTTGAAAGTACCACATTTTGATTGATTTGGTGTTAATTTCCTTCTTTTTTTCTGCAAAAACTGAGTAACATGTAACATGTAAAGTAAATGGTGATGTCTTCACAGTATTCTAATCTTTTGAATTCCTGCTTTCATGGGTTTTATGAGCTGGAAGCGCAGATTGAAATGTGTCCCATTGTTTGTTTTTCTATACAGGTATGCTTTTACTGCACTGCCAGTGTGTTTGCCTTGTCAATTAGATTTCCAGATGGTATTGCATGGTGGATAAAAATCTAATGGTAATTTCCTGTATTCATAATTTTATGATTTTTGACAAGATCTCCAACACCACTGGCTGAAATGCAGCCCAAACCATGACAGAGCCTTGTTTGCCTGCTTTATGACTGACTTCTTGATCGCCACATGGTGTCTAAACACTACAGGCCTTGGCTTACTTATTATTGTTATTGGAACCTGCTCTGCTATGTAGCTTCATCAAAGTCTAATTGCCAAATGGTTTATCACTCAAACTTTATATATAAATAGAGCAGCATGACGGTGTTGTGGTTACCACTGTTGCCTCACAGCAAGAAGGTCTTGAGTTTGACTCCACCACCTGGCTGGGGTCTTTCTGTGTTCTCTCCTTTTTCTCCGTGGATTCTCTCCTGGTACCCTGGCTTGCTCCCACGCTCCAAAAAGTTCACATGGTTGTCTGTCGCTCTGCATTTGCCTTTCGATAGACCCCCACCCCCCGACCCTGATAAGGATAAGTGGAAGAGAATGTTTAGATATATTACGTGTTCACTTATTGAAATAATCATAATTAATTAATTAATTAGTAACAGTAAGAAAGTGTAAAATATACTGAAAATTTTATTCACTCTTTAATATGCCAGGATCTTTTACTCTATAGAGTTATGAGGTGAGACACAGTGCAAGCAGTCTGGTATCTCTGCCTATTAGAAGTACTGACACAGAGACACAAACGGACAGGATAAGAGCGATCTCTTCCCCTCACGAGCTATATTTTGTAAACTTTGTACCACTGTGAGTCTGTATATATAGAGAGAAGCCTTTGAAACTGTCCTGATGCATGCAGCAGCTGCTTGACCTGCCACTGATATTGGTGGGTTCTCATGGCGTGTTGTCTTTGTGTTGGGGTCCTGGGCCTGGCACCCATCACACACAGGAAACAGGCCCTGGCCCTGAGCTGCACATTAAACACACAGGAAATACACACAGGAAACCATGTCTCAATTCTTCGTGCAAGACTCGCACACTCCTCCATCCTGCACTCCTCTCCTCCAGAGAAGGGCTGGCCGCCAGAGCCCTGCTGCACACTCAGCTGACAACCTGTCTAATTTCTCTGCAGTGTGTGCAGTCTGCTGCAACCCAGTCACCCCACATCCTCCACATCCCCCGCAACTGACTCAGATCCACCATGACCCCTCCAACCAAATCTGTTTTTTTTTTTTACAAAGTAGAAGGTAGGACAAAGGTCACAACACTTTTCTGCACACAGAATTGTTGCAATTAAATTATACTTCCATAAATGCTCTTTTGCATTTTCATGCATTTAGACACCCTAATGTTTTTATCATAATCAGAAAAATGAGAGATGCTGACCCTTTTCTGTAAATGCATTTCAGTTTATGCAGCTTAGGTTTGACAAGCTACTGTATTTCCCATCCACACCCCCAATTCTCCTATGGTCCTTCTTTTTCCTGGTGACTGCCACGTCAGGGAAAAGCTTGCTCTGATTCATGAATCTGAGACTATTTAAAGTCAAATTCAATTAAGAAAGAAAGTAAAGTGATAAATGAATTGAGGAACTTTAAAAACAAAACAAAAAAAGCTTGTCTCCAGCATGCACTGGGCAGTTCTCTGCTCATTACAGGGAAACAACACCGTATTGAAGTTGATCTGTATAAGTGTCAAAATAGTGCTTGATGGAGTTACCACAATGGGCTCTGCTGCCAGTGACGCTGACATTATTTAATACACAGTGATTCCAAAATCCAGGGTAAATAGACAGAGCCAAGAAAGAGTCACTCATGCAAATACCCTGAGAATGAATCTTTCTTGTCTGCCCTCCCACGGCAGCTAAGCTCCAGCCATCATTAAGTCTTTAGAAGCTATAAAGACTGTATCTGTTTACTGTTGATTAATCAACATCATGTTTGGCTCTGCCGCTTTGGAATGAGCTGTCGTCTTTGTAATAACTATTTCATTCTCATGCCAAACACCTAAGAGACTCTTCATCAAACTGGGATGAATGTATTTGTGGATTTATAATAGTAACGTACCTTTTCCCTCTTGTGTTTTTTTGGGGGGTTATCGGTTAATATCTCTGTATAACCGCTGTATTCATTCGCTGTAGCTGTCATGCATCAGCACCATCCAAACTACCCAAAAGGTGCTCTGAATGTTTTTAGCAAATGTTTGTTTTAAAACCCCAAATAACTAACAGGCAGAAAATGTTACTTACATCCATGACCACATCCCGGAAGTGCTCTGTTGGCCTGAAATCTGATGACTATGGAGGTCATTTGAGTACAGTTTAAGAAACCAGCTGATCATTTAAGCTTTAGGACATTAGGCATTATAGCAGCCATCAGAACATGGGTGACAAAACAATACTCAAGCAGGTTGTGGTGTTTAAATGATGCTCAATTTGTGCTAACAGGCCTAAAGTATGCTAAGAAACACTGCAGCAAAAACTGAGATTCATCAGACCAGGCAATATTTTTCCAATCTTCTGTTGTCCCTGAGCCTGTGCAAATTGTACCCTTAGTTTCTCAGGCATCATAAGGCTTTTTCACCCACAGAAGTATCACTCACTGGATATTTTGCTCTTAGAGAAAAAAAATCCCAGTATGAAATACTCAGACCTGCCTGTCGGACAGTTTCCCTTGACCATTTCTACATGTCTAAATACACAGAACTGCTGCCATGTGACTGACTGGTTAGATATCTACGGCCGGTGAGTAAAAAATACCATCAGGTTTCACATAATTGGTTAGCCAACAATAATCAATCCAAGAACAAGTATGTAATGGGAACCCAGGGTAAAGCACTTTGGATAATGTTCATTTTCACAAGACCACCATCAGGCGAAAACTGGACAACAAATAGTGTGTATGGCAGGGCTGCAAAGAGTGGGCCCTGTTCTCCAAAAAGAACACTGCGACCCATCTGCATTTTGTTAAAGATCACAGAGACAAACCACAAGGCTGTTTGAACAATGTTGAGTGTCAGAATGGGCCTAAAATAGAGCTTTTGTTTTAAGTAAAACGAGTTCTGTTTGGAGAAAGGAAAACACTGCATTCCAGGATACCAATCCCATCCAAGCTGTGAAACGTGATGGAAGCATCATGGTTTGGGACTGTTTTGCTGCATTTGGCCTATCATCACTACAGGAGCAATAAAGTTTGAATTATACTAGCAAATATTAAAAGAAATTTTCAGGACATCTGTCCTTGATCTAAATTCCAAGATAAGTGTGTCATGCAACAAAACAGCCCTCAGAAAACAAGTCTTTCTACCAAAGAATTTCAAGAGAAAAATACCATTAATGCTTTGTAATACCTGACCTTAATCAAGTGCAAATGTTGTAGAAAACATTTTCTCTTAAATTTTTTCCAAAGACGATCAAACATGACAATAAGTGAAAACGTTTGATTGCATGTTTTGATGCACAAAGGAGTCATAGCACAAAGGTCCACACGTTTGCCTCTTACAGATAATAAATGACTAAAGGTAATCCTTCCACCTCATTTCTTTAATTCTTTTCTCTGAGTCAACTTTTGAAACTTTTGGTGTTTATCAAAAACTCTGGCAAACTTGGAAAATTTCAAGTTTGCCAGCTTTGTTATTGCAGCTGTATGCTGCATATTTAGAAGGTAAGAAATGGTGAGTGAAGCTGACCACACGTACAGAAAAGTGGCACTGGTTACTCTTGTGATCAGCGAATGACCCAAAGTCATGAAACAGTCACAATATGCGCACCGGAGTCTTAATTATCTGATGACCAAAAGATTTCTGTAATTTTAAATTGGTTGACTGAAAGATCTGCCCAGGTCATCCTCCAACATGTAAAGGAACATAATCATACTCCCTGATGATTATATAGTATGTAGTGAATGCTTTTATAATGCCCAGAATTACTATTATTGAAAATCCTACCTGCTGTGTAAGTGATAAATTTACAGACCTACTGTGCAGGAGATGCTCTTATGTAGATATGAACTTCCCTTTTGAACTATTCATCAAACTACAGTCCTGTTTTGGAGCCTTTCCTCCATCTGGTTTCCATGTCTGGGCTTCCAATGTGGAGCCATCCATCAGTGAGATAGAAGTCTCCTGAATATTTCCTTTCTCTTTCCTCTATTTAAGATATCTCTGTTAGTGTTTCTGTCTCCAGCTCGTCTCTGAAGTCTTCTTTTGCTGCTCTTTCTCTGTCACTCATGCAAACAGACTTAAAACAGTATGAGTACACATTACCCTGCTTTCTGGATAAAGCTGAATAGAATATCTAGAATAAATACAATAATGTTCAGGTTGCATTCCCCACACAATGCATACTTTAATAAATGTCCAGAAATTGCCATAGTAATATGCAATGTAATATAAAGGCAATTCAGCAAATGTGTCACAGAGCAGTAAACACATGGGGAAGGAGCAGTGATGCAGGAGTTCGGATCATGTTTGTGTGATTCCTTTGAGCTTCCCTTAAAGTAAAACTAGATTGGATTTTAAGGCAAATATTAACCCGTCCATATGTGACACTTTGAGCCATGACTTAATTGAAAACCAACTCCTAGAGTTTCAGGCCTTTCTGCCCTCTTCATCAGCCCCTTGGGGTAGAGTGACCTCTTCCTCTTCAACCTCTGGTGACCTTGTGCCAGGTTTTGAGGGATTGACTGATGCTCACCTGCTTTTCATTTGCAACATATGTCACAAGTACATTCATCATTATATCTTATGTGAAGCTGAGCAGGTCTAGATTTAGTTAGGTTAGATTTGGTTAGGTTTAATACTTTAAGGTTCTGACATAAATCGGAAATGTCAAGAAGCTACAGGGTGTATGTAACTTGATACATGGGACAGTCTGTATTTTCCCCTTTAGCACCTCAAGGATGTCTGTGTGTATGCATGACCCCACAGTTTCATGCATAGACAATCAGATAAATGGCAGGTTAGCTCCAAGCAGAAGCTCATCATCTGTGCCCGTATTCTGTTACCCGGCACTGACTTACCTGACATGTGCTCTGAGAGCAGGATCCAGATGGAGGCATGACACGTTTGAATAGAAATGGCCATGAGGATCATCACATACACACACACACACACACACACTCAAATATGTGTATGTGTACACATCTGTGCACATCTGTACCGAGGATCTCCGCTCCGAGGTTTGGTGAAAGGTCGCCGTGACCTGAATTTTTCCATGCAGGAAAGTGTTTCTGAATTCCTTCCATTTGTAGTTTGTAACACAGGAATAAGGTTGCAGGGACATCAACACAATGTAAATCAGGCCCAATATTGACCGAGGGAGCGTGTCCAGAGGCACACTCCCACATGCTTTTCTGTGGAAAGTTATTCCACACAGCGTCTAGGGAGAAAGGCTCCCCCTGTCAAGATCCTGGCTGTTAGCTATGAGGTTAATGAGAGGGAAAGCAACAGTATTCACAGGGCCATTGAACTCGTAACAATACTCAGTTTATACCTAAGCATTACAAAGACTGAGGGTAACCGACCAGACGTGAATGACAATAAAAGGAGTGGTGATAGTGTCTTACTGCATGTTTGATATGTAAATTATTCTTATTGAATAGATGATATTGAAGCTAAAACAACTGTGTGCTGCATATAAGCAAACATCTGAATGCAGACTGGTGCCATTAACAATACTGTGTGTCACTGCTGAGACTGGATGCTGTACCCATTGAGACATTTAGTGCTCAGTTCAGTTCAGTTTTAGTTAAATAGCACCAAGTCACAATAACCATTGCCCAGAGAAGTGTTACAGGGGTGGCTGTAGCTCAGTTGGCAGAGCAGGTCAGCCACTAATCAGAAGGTCGGTGGTTCGATCCCAGGCTGCCTCCTGGCTGCATGCCAAATATCCTTGGGCACGATACTAACCCCATGTTTGCCTACTGGTGGTGGTCAGAGGGCCCGGTGGCGCCAGTGTCCGGCAGCCTCGCCTCTGTCAGTGCGCCCCAGGGCAGCTGTGGCTACAATGTAGCTTGCCATCGCCTGTGTGTGAATGGGTGAATGACTGAATGTAGTGTGAAGCGCTTTGGGGTTCTTAGAGACTAGAAAAGCGCTATACAAATGCAGGCCATTTACAATTTACATTGTAAGGTAAAGACCCTTTAATAATACACCCCAACAAAGAGCAAGCACTTGGTGACAGTGGGAAGAAAAAAAAAACTTTTGATAGGAAGAAACCCCACCCCTGGGTCAGCTATAAGCTGTGTCCAGTTGGAGGTGATGGGAGGAAGACAGGACACACTGTTGAAGAGAACCAGCGATTGATAATAAGTGATTGAAATAATGACTGAATGCAGGGTGGTGTATAAACAGATAGAGGAAAAAAGTGATGATTGAAGAAGAAATGGTCAGTGCATCATTGGAGCGTAACTAAAGGTGAGTACCGGATCATATGATCCAGTCCTAACTATAAGCTGGGGGGTCTGTCTCCTACATCCAGTGCTTGTGTTCTTGTATTGGTAATGGGAGAAAGGGGCCATGGGACTGAATGATAAATGCCTGCAGAGGATCTTGGAGTCACCATTAGGTTTCTGACAAGACATGTCCCACTGCAGTGACCAGGAGGGGTGACAAATGGTGTACAAACAGTTGCAGAGCGCACACTGAATGGAAATGTATATATGCAGATGGAGCGCGGCCACACCGACGTTGAGAGGACTGACCTCGGGGTTAACTACTCTGCTAAGTGCTTAAAGTCATAAAGCTAAAGGTGTGAGAAAAGGATCATAAATAGAAGTCGCTTTTAAGAAAGGGCTGGTGTGGCAATGGTGATTGTATGTGTCTCAACCAAAGATGTTTAATTCCCTGTGGCATTGCCTCACACTGGAACCAGACGGGGATTATTCTGCTAAGTTCTGCTAAAATCTGGCTGTACAGCATAATTGGCTGCAACTCCAGCTCAGCAGTGACTGATGTTGTCAAAAGCATATTCAGTATATTACTTTATATTCTTCATGCTGTTGTCAAAACAGTCAAAATTTCACATAATGTGAAACAAAGAGGAGCCCAGCTCACCAGGAAGTTCTATTTCATCTGTAAAAACACTCAAGTCATCCAACCTTGACTTCTGGGGGTAAATCCTGGCTAGCACTGCAGATTTGCGAGTGATTATTGGTTCTGCTGATTTAAATAGCAGGAAAAGCCTCTATGATTCCCATCACCTCCTGTAGGCCAGGCATGGAAGAAGCGTTAAAGCCTGTTGTGGTACGTGGTGGATGCGATGACAGTCCATCCCGTGGGAAATATTTCCTTACACTGCTGGCTTTTAGATCAGAAAATGCGCATCATCACATGTGTTCAGAATTGAAAACTAAGAACTCCCGTTTTCTCAGAACATGACCGAAAGCCTAACTATCCATTGACTGTCTGGTGTCACTAAAAAGGTGTGAGTGGTGCAGCAGGCCCTGAAGCAGGCATGGAGGAACAGGAGTTGCAGTAGCTCCATGGAGGACTCCATACAAGCTTGCTTTGTGTGGAGAGCCGTTTCCTGCATTCACAGGAAACCCTCATATTGGAAACAGATTTTCTCAGATGGTTGATCTGAGCCAAAGCCCAGCTGAAAGCACTCTCAGATGCTGCAGAGTGCACACAGAAAAGGAAGAAGGAACTGTGGGAGAGGGCCAGTTTTGAAACTCATCCCCCTCATCTTGCAGGGTGTGGGGCATTTCCTTCATTATTTTCTCTTTTTTTATGAGCACATATTTCTTTCTCTCTTTCACTCTCTCTCTCTCTCTCTCTTGCACTTTCTTTTTTTCTCCCCTTCACATGCAGGTCTCATGTTTCATTGCTGACTTTGTGTTTGGTTTTTCAAATGTCAACACACACGAGTCAGCCTGCGTGGAGGAGTTACCCCAGCCCCAGCGGCAGAGTGAGGACCACGAAGACCTGTGGTCAGATGGAACTTTCAGGGTCCAAACATAAATACAGCATGCAACACACCATCACAGCATGCTTTTAAACTCTCAAATAAAGGACGTTAACATATATGGATCTCAGCTCAAGCAAGTAGTCATCTATTGGGTGTATAAAACTGTCAGGAGAAATCCAGCTGACCCTGGACTCAACCCAAACAATCTCCCTGCTACATGTGGACACGCACACATATCTGGGTTTCGCACATGCAAGAATGTGCCTACTTTCTAAGGAGTTGATTTTCTTGGCCTGCAGTACACGGCTTATACTGGAGAATAATTGCAAAACTAAAATAAAAACAAACGCATAACATTCATCACAGAATTTCTGTCTCTTTTTTTGGATCTAGCACTGCTAAAAAGAATTTGTTCCTGCTGTCACATATTAGTCGTACATTAGCTTAAGTAGATGTCATTGTAAGGTATGAACTTTGTAATCTGATATTAATAAGTCATCATTAGGGTATTATCTTTGAGGTGGAAAAAACACACATATAGAGACAGAGCCAACTGTCTCTATATGTGTGTGTCTCTAAACTGCACGTGCAAGCATTAAACGCAACCAAGAGCTGACGCCCTTCCAAAAGCCTCTAACAGGCTAAGAATAAATTTTGCTCTATGACTGCTCGGACAGACTCCACCTTTAACACACTGGCTTCAGATCTGGCTGTTTGTGTGGAGTTCTCATGGTGTCCCTGTGTCTGTGTGGGGTCTGTCCAGGTACTCTGGCTTCCTGCCATACACATTAGGTTAATTAGTGATTGTAGATGTGAGTGTGAATGGTTGTGTGTCTCTCTGTGTTTGCTAGATTTCACTCCAGGGTGTAGCCCGCCTCTCGCCCCATGACAGCTGGGGTTGGCTCCAGTAACCCATCCTTATTTCATCTCTGAGAAGTTATGTCACACCACTGAGCTCTGTGGCATAGTTTACTAATGCAAACTATCCAGTGATGATGAAATCTCCCTTTGCTGATTCTAACATGCCTCTGACAGCAGGCAATGCATCAATATGATCTGAATAAAGTCTCCCAGTGAGAAGGCAGTTTGTGACTATGTCACACTTGATGCACCATCTAATACCTCAGGGGCCACTACACCAAATCAGCAGCTTAATTCTGTCCAGGTATCACCCAGTAGCCACCACCATACTCCAACATAACCCTGAGGTCAAGGGAAGTGCGTCGGGGGTGGGACCCCCCACAATACAGGCAGGATTTTCAAGGCCACACAGTTAGATCTCTGGATATTAATGTTTACCTCATGACAATTTAAAGCAGCCAAAGAGGCCAAGCAGAAATAAATAAATAAATAAATAAATAAATAGTATAATAAATAATTCCTGCAAGACTTTTTTCTGTGACGGGCCAAACTTTTTGGAAAGAACACAGGGTCACGTTCACAGTGTAGTTCTGATTAGCTAAACACAATAAAATGCCTGGTGTTTTTCTAGAACATGCTTTTTAGTTTATTGTGTGTGTTTTTTTAATTAGGATGAATGTCGTAAAAAAAACTGAGATCATAGATCTGGTTGTACAAACCAGTTCAAATAGCTCTGGTTGTATAAAAGTGTAAATCTCAATGAACACAAAAGCAGTGATATTGTTCTAATACAACATATAGATCTAACATATCTGTAGATTATTTTCTTACCCTGATACGTTGAGTACACTTGACTTTAAAAACCCATGTGATTTTCACTGAAGTGATATTCTCACTGCAGGGCTTGTTAATGTTACATACGGTAATTTCCCCAGGCATTAATAAATGAATCAGGCATTAATTAATGAATATTGCTGCTTTTAAAAGATTGTGCACCTCTTCCACCTTCAGACAAAGAGAGAGAAGAAAAGAATAATAAGGAGTGAAACACAAGTATCTACCTATACCTTGATCTGGCCTGGATGCAGTTTCACAGTATTTTAAATGAGGTTTGTAAAGTTGCTACATCAGTCACTTCTTTGAGGGTTTTCCAGCTTTTCCTCAGGGTGCGTTTCTCAGTAATCCTCATTTCTGTAAGGGTCCTTTTTTATTTTGCTTAGTCTTCTTCTTTCCTGTGTGCTGCTTTGGCTGGCTGCATATCTTTTGTACATGTTGGTGGGCCAGACCTCATCTTACCTTCCAGGTGTTCTAAATGATCCGGAGGAATCTTGGCAAGTTGGCAGCGAGCTGCATCTTGGGGCGCCAAGACAGATGTGGGCACACTGTGCACTTTGCACATAAATCACTGAAAACAATAGTCCCACTAGATCCATTTATTACAACAATACCACAACTGCAGCCATGCCTCAATTCTAAAACAATCCTGACATCAACCATATGCATCAGTGAGCACACGCATGCATGTCGACTCACTTGGGATATAAATAAACTGCCTGAGAGAGAACATATGTGCTGTAGGTTATGCCAAAGAAAGACTTCTTCTGCTTTCCTTGAGGGAGAGCGTGAGTGTGTTCAAAAACCCCTACACGTGTAGTTGAAGAGCTCTAAACAGGGGTTAGTGAGAGAAAGGCTTCCCTTCGATCATATTTTATTCACAGGAGTGCCACGCTGCCAAATATGCTCCTTTTTCAACGAGGCCTCAGGGTGTGTGCTGTAAGCTTCTGCTGGGAAAAATGTGCTTGCTTTGTCATTTTCTCCCTCTGCTCCTGTCTATATTTGAACATGAGAATCTCCACTGTGGTAAACCAGATGCTTTTCTCTGGCTTCAGACTGGGAGTTTTTCCTTGGCGTGGCTATGTGATTAAATACTAGGACAGAGAGGAGAGCAGCTGAGCGGATCGGACCGCCAACCACAAACTGGGATCCTCACAGTGCAAAAATTGCGTTACGGTCAAGGGGATATGAGAGCTGTTATCTTGCTGACCGCTGTATGTAAAGTATTTTCTGTCATGCTTTTCCCACTGAATTTGTTCTGTCATAATAAACAATGAAAAGCCATCGTTTTATTGTCGCTTATCGTGCACAGTCTGCAAACAATGTTGAATTTGTATAAGATAGAAGAAAAGGTTTCTGTAAATATCACACATCTGTTTAGAATAGCAATGCAAATGAAAGCAAACCCTTAAAGTTCAGCAAAGTGATTTTAAGCAAAAGCAAATGAGCTACCCGCGTATATGAGCCCCCAGTGTTTTTACTACAGCCCGTATTTTCATTCCGCATATAGTTTATCTTGTTTTTACATCTTGCCATCATCCTTATCTTGTTGAGGCAAGTCATCCTGAGGCAAACCTCACGGCAGATATGCATACGAGAAAAAGAGTGGTCCTGTCCCACAATGCATTCAAAAGCTTTTTGCACTGCTGCACAGCTCTGCAGCTATAATTAGCTGTTCTTCTTATTTTAACACTTGGACCCAAAAGAATATAGCCTTCACATGCACTCACTCCCACTTTATTAGCTACACCTTGCTAGCCCCATTTTGCTTTTAGAATTGGCTTCATTCTGTGTGGCATGGATTCAACAAAGTGCTGAAAAAAATTTGCATTTTGGTGCTACTGCACATTCGTCGACCGTTCCACCACATCACAGAAGTACTTCAGTGGGTTGAGATCTGGTGACTGTGGAGGCCATTTGAGCGAACAGTGAACGTGGCATCAAAAAGGCATTTTCTCTCAGAGAATTGCCGCTTGTATTTGGTCTTTTTTAGACGATTCCCAGTGAACTACAGAGATGATTGTGGGAAAATCCCTTTAGATCAGCAGTTTCTGAAGTACTCAGACCAGCCCATGTGGCATCAACAACAGTGCAATTCAAACTCACTGAAATTTCTTTTTCCCCACTCTGCCACATGCCTAACTACGCTGAGTTGTGATCGGTTAGATATTTGCATTAACAAATGAGGGAAACCTTGTTATTCTCGTTCTTTTCCACTCAATGCATAAGTGAAGAAAAAGGCAATGTGTTTAAGGCAATTAACATAGCACAACCAAACCTGTTGTCTTTTTCTGTAAAATGTACCAAATAACCAAATCTGTGCAATAACCTACAGTGTTTTGTAAAATACTGGAATTCTTTATCTGTGTATTTATTTTTTGCACAGTTACCTTAGCAACCTGTCACAATCTGCAAGATGCTGCTGGGAAATGCTGAATAGGAGAAGACATTATAAATTACTTAATATTATAATATTAAGTAAAATTCTAATATTACTTAATTTTCTTGTATTCTGTTTGTTATTTCTGCCTATTCTTTCCATTCATTTATTTCCACGTTAAATAATCACCAGTATCAGGATCCATGTCAGTATACCATTCATTGAGCACTTCATCACTAAGCAGTTTTTAGCTTAATGTTGTGTTTAATCTGTTGCCAGTGTGCAGAGTCTGGCCTATGAAGTCAGATGATTATAAGATTTTTAGCTAAACCACCTATTATATCATGCACAAAGTTATGACTGTTTGTGTGGCTTTCATGATCTGTTAATGTGCTTTGAATGTAAAGAAATACACAGTGATTCACTGACTAAGTCACCGTTGACTCCGTGACTTAGTCAGTGACAGCAGTGATCCTTCAATAAAAATTTCTGACTTCATTTAATACATGTCTACTCAAAAGGCATGAATGTACAAGCCCTGCATCCAAAAATATATTTCCATTTCCTTCAACTGTTTTTTTTTTCCATACTGGCTGGATGTACGACATCAAGCACTGTGCAGCATGTAGAAACATGATGGCGTTTAATATCTATGGCCACATTTGTAACCACATGTGTATGCTGCTGATTTAAAAATACATAAATACATAAATACATTTTTAACACGTGATTGAATGCTAACATATGAGTGGCATTCACAGGTCTGTCTTTTAACAGCCAGCAGCGACCACGGAAAAAATATGCAGTCATCACTTGTGAGCAAATCTTCAGCAAACACAATAATATTGGTTTAAGGGATGGCAGTGCATTATCTAGACCTGACTACTCACTAAACCCATACGAGTGCAAAGAAGCAAAAAGAATCCAACTCACACCTTTCTTTGTGGTTCGCAGCCTGGTGCCAATTATCGTGATTGGACCACGGTATGCTGTGTCCCAGCACAAAAGCCACACACCATCAGGTGTGGGACCACATGAAAAACCTGAAATAAGAGATGGGCTGGGGGCAGCTGACCACTGGTGTATTCCAGCTGTGATCCACTTGACAAAATTAGACTTCAGTTCTAGTCGCTTCTCAGACAAACTAACTGAAATCGGATTCCTTCACAAAGTGGTGCACTGTTTTAAAAACTGGGAAAGCAGCTTACTCTCATTTCCCTGATGCTTGAACCAGAGTTTTACAGGGAGGCCTTCAGTACAAACAAGCATGTGGGATGTGTTACTGGAGTGGAGGGGCAAGCAATTTATCTTGAAGAACAGCAGTGGACAAGAAGAAGATTAAGTTGAGGCCAGATTTCATTTTTGGGCCAGTGCAAGCACACAAGTGGTTCCACAGGCAACAGAAAATAACCGCTCGGTTATTTTCTGTTGCCTGGGAATGTCAAATACTTCTTTCTGCAGCTCAACTGTTTAGTTTGCTGATTAATTTGACGATGCTATACATTTTTTGGAAAAAGCAATAGTTTTGTAAGGTTAAAATCATATCTGTCACGCTTCAAAACTCCCGAGATGTTGCCTGTGGTAAGAAACAGCCTGATAAGCCTCACCTGTCACATTCATCCAAATATGGTGTTGGATACAAAACGTATAACCCTTCGTCTCCACATCCGCCTCACTTGCTATTGTTTAGACAAGCTGCTGTAAACGTCTGCCCATAGGGAGGACTAGCAGAAGGGAAGTACACTGTTTAAACTCAGCAGCTTTCAGTGCTTTTTTTAGTATCTCCTTATATAGGCCTGGCTCATCAGTTTGTTGGGCTGCGGCATTTCATGTCCTCCAGAGCAGCAGACAGTGAGCCCCTGTGTAAGAGCAGCCTTCAGGGTCCAGGAGGTCAGTATGTGCAGCATAGTGCAGGCGTCTTTTAGTTTGAGTGGACTCTTGTGTCTTTGTTTTCCTCTGCTCTTGTGCTCTTGTGCCACACTTACTTTCAGGTTGTTGACAGTCCCAGTGGTCTGCAGTAGCCTCTTTTGTAAAGTAGCAGGCCACACTTGGGACTAGTCTGTCACAACTGACCTTATTGATCTTTTTCAGCAACCATGACATCTGCTCGGTGCTAATTGAGAGAAGTTTCATGCCTACAACTGTCAGCCACTATAGCAAAGTGCCAGGCTGTTGTAAAATCTAATTGTCTCTTTGTCCTTAACAAGTAAGTGTTGTTTACTGAAAGGCACCGACCGAGGAGTAAAGATGAACACTCGGTTAATCACTCATATCTGAAAACAGAAGAAAGTTAGTTCGACAAAAACACACAAAGGGAATAGCTTGGCCATGAACCTACCATCTACCAGAACCTCTAATGCACAACCAGTATGCTCACCTGTTACGTTACTGTGCAATTAAACTAAATGAAATGTGTAATTGTGTGATTCCATTGAGGAGTTTGAGTGACACTATATCTTGGCTCATTGCAATAACTTCCTGCGGTCTTGCTGTCACTGTGATGTTTCCCACTACTCTAGTTTTTGTATAGTCTAAACAAAGAGGATAAAACATGTTTATAAAAGATCTTCGAAAGATCTTCTATAATCTGGTAGGCTATACTGATCTGTAAACAATGCAAAACAAACTGTTTCAGTGTGGTAAGATCAGATCTTCACGCTGAATATATATAAGGATAAAAATATATGTATATATCCTTATATGTTTCCATATATGCATTCTAAATCTACCGTTTATTTTGTTTCAATCTGATTTATTGCTCTTGATGAAGAGAAAAAATCTTAGGTAGATGAACCAATGAACCAATTAAAAACCATTTAAACTGACTGGGTTATTTTAAGAATCTTTGAGAATCTGTATTCTCTCAGTTTTTCTTGAACTATAACACAGTATGTGCTGTGTAGACACTGGACTGTACCATGTAGCATGTGAGGCGTCGGAGATCCGAGTACAGAGAGCAGACTGAAGGGCACACATCACCTCTGGGTTCAGAGGTCAAAAGGAGCCACACTTCCTGTAGCCTGTGCCATGGAACCCCTGCTGTCTGCTTTACTGGCTCCCTCATTGTTCAGATTTATCATCCCTGCCACTGATGTGGCTTCTCGCAGGGGCCATTAAAGACCAAAGAGCATCACCCCAAACCAGATGTTCCACCTAACAAAGTCTTCAATGCAGTCTTTCACTGAAGCTTAAAAGTGCATGAAAGATGGGCCTGACAGTAATCTGTAGAAAGTCACAACATGAAACACTCCTGCAAATGAAAAGACTTTTCCAGGTATAAGACACTTCTGCTTTGGATTATCACAACTACATCCTTGGATTGTGTGCATTGCATTAATATCATGCCTTAATAATGGTTGAATTAAAACAATTCTGCAAATAAGAGCGGGATAAAATTCCATCACAGTGACATGAAAGACTGAAAGATTGCAGCTTTTGATGCCAAGTGTGGCAAAACCAGTTATTAGATTTAGGGGGAATTTACTTTTCACACACGAGCAGGTAGTTTTGGATAGTTTTTCTCCCCCTTATAAAACAAATCATCATTTAAAACTGCATTTTGTATTGCTCAGGTTAACTTTGTCCAAAATTATTATCAGTTTGAGTATCTGAAACATTGAAATATGACAAATGTTCAAAAACCTAAGAAAACAGTGAAAGTCAGTAGGATTGTGACATGACCTGACCCACTTCTAATTATTGACTTGAGTGCAAAAAAATGCAGGGAAAAAAGCACGAAAAGCCCTCTGAAAAAACTTTTTTTTCTTCTCTTTTTTTTTTTTTTGAAATAAATTGACCATCAACTTAGTGAGAGTGATACTCCATCCACCAGGAGTAAGAACAGGGATTGCCCAGAACATAATTTAGCTGTCAGAAACCAGCATGAAGAGCTTATTACGAGACATTCTGTGGTGTAGCTTTGTGTCTGTTCTGGAGGAGGGAGAGCCTGAGCTCATAGAAAAGGGAAAGTAAAAGATGAAAAAGAAGACAGGAATATGAGAATGTGAGAAAGACAGACTACAGTCTGGTGTGGTCTGATGATGTGACATGAAAGCTCTCTGTCATTCATAGTGGCGTCTGAAGTCAGCACTGGAGGATCACCACCCCGCTGCTGCCTGTGGTGCTACAGAAGCAGAATGTGGCTGAAGAGTCAGGGGGGCTGATGATCACATCAACCCTATTAGGAGAGTGCATGTGCAGAAGGCAGCTGTGCACAAAGGAGCACAGTGTTCACCTCTTTCAGCTGATGGAGGACGGTTTCACGTGCCATGTTGATAATAGCATTAGCATCTAATCAATGGCAGCACTTCAGACTGCTCCCACTGCAGATGATGCACATGTATCCTTGTGATGATCATGTGGTTTCTTATTTGTCTAATGCTGACAGTGAGGCGCTGCAGAAAAAGAAAAACAGCCTGTCCCCCAATCTTTAATTTTTAATTATCCTTATGCTAAAGAGATTTAACATTTATTATCACCTCTTGGCTTCACAGCTGTGTCATGGTGCAGTGTGACTGACTAAGCAAATGTTTGCTTCTTCCCAAACAACAAGTCACGTGTCATGTGACAGTTGAAATGACTCAAGCAAATTAAGGCTCCGGCTCATCACAGTGCGCACATGCTCTCTCTGCATGTTTATGTGTAATTAATTTCTAGAGCCAGCAACTTTGGCGTCGCTTCAGGGTTACCAGAGAAGGTGTCAACAGCTCATTGTCACGTACAGGGCTCAGTCTCAGTCAGTTTTCATTTATGCACTTTAAATAGACTAGACCGGCAAAATTACTTTTTTGTATTATATTTTTGTTTTTCATTTTATCTATTTATTTCTTTTATTTAACTTTTATTTAACCAGGAAATCCCTTGAGAGTCTGTTTCCAAAGGAGACCGGTCTGAGACAAAAATCCCGAAAGGTTTTTGTCTGTCCTTTTGAAATATTGTTGCACAGATTGTTGCTTGCTGCCCAGCAAACATACCATCTTGTATGGCCATTGTGGGTATAGACCCACGGGTGCTGTGCCCCACGTGCACCTCATATTTCACTCTGGTTTCACATTTGCCCTGTGGTATATCATCATTTGCTTGTTGGGCAAGTGTGTAAAGCTCTACATTATGGAGCAACTCGCTCAGCCTATAGTGGGGTTAAAAAAAAGTACATGATTAAAAGCAAAAGAGAAAAAAGAAGCAGCAGCAGAAGAAGCCAAAATTCTAAATTCATTCATACTGAATACAGCTTATTTTAAACATTTTCATTTGTCCTTAATAAAAGACAAAGGTTTAAAAGGTAAAACTGTGAAAGTTTAAGACATAGCCACTCGTATAAGTCACTGAATATATAATAATATATGGCAACATCCAAAAGCCAGTTAGCTTAGCTTAGCATAAAAACCAAGACTCAAAGAAGACAACTAGGCATTGCTGCAAAGAGAAGAAAGTCCAGCTAATGGGATGACTGGAGCTCAGGTTCTTTAGTAATTTCATGTTGGTTTGAGGCTTTTTTTCATAGCCAATCCCATTAACATCCCATTTTGGGTTCCAATAAAAAAACTAATGCTAGCTCAAGTTTTTTAAAACGGTGGGCCACAATTTGACTCATGTCATAGTTCATGTTCAACTTTTTCCTACAATCTGAGATTTCCACATTATTGTTTAATCTTTATTTATATATTTCCTTCTTTGCAAGTTTATACTAAGAAAAAAGTATGTAAGCCAGAGTTTTACACTTACATACAGATATAATGTAGCAACAATCTTCTCATTTAACTCTCACCAAGACATCAGATAAGGAAATGATTTCACAAATGTTTGAACTGTTTCATTGAATAAACACACGGATAATTATTATGTTGCAGCAGTAAGTGCACACTCAGCACATCACAAAAAAAAATATCCATGAAACCAGGAAAGCCCATTTGTCTCCCAATTTCACCTAATTTAGGTAAAAACACAGCATGCTTGCAGGTTTACAAGATAGCTGATGCTGCCTCAGTGTGTTTTATCTGCACCAAGAGAAACAGCCTTGCAGAGCAATGTATTGCTTAAAGTTAGCCAAGAGCACTGCCTGATTTCACTGTGTAAATACAGGCATTAGCTGAGGTTTATTTGCACTAGTGTTGCTGATGTAAGTTTGTATTCAAATACAGGCGGTGAAATGGCAGAAAACAAAACAGAAATGTTCAAGAAATTATGTCAATTTTATTATGCAGAAAACTATGAGTGAGTCCACAGATAGATGGAATATAAAAGTATGTGTGTTGGTGGGGAGGGGGCTTTTCCCTTTCATCATTCCTCAGGTCCTTTTATTATTTTGCCAAGGCAAAGATGATCGTGCATCATGTGTTTGGGGGAGGGTCGATGTCGGCGAGTAGGATGGATCATCACTAGTCACGAGGGGCCACAGAGGTGACAGAGCTCAGTGACACAGTAATTAGCAACACAGTGGTCAGCCTGTGATGTAAAAGTGGCTGTACTGTGTACTGGTCCGCCCCGCAGCTACACAGACGCTGCGGTGCCTCAGGTCACCATGAACGCCCCGGTCATAAAGTGGTTGACATCACAAGCTTATTACCTCTGTGTGTCCCTGTGCAGCTAATTGTATGAGGGCCATTTTGAGCTTTTCACCATCACAGTGAGGGCATTTGGGGAAAGTGAGGACATCTGGCCACCTCTCACTTCATCGCATCTACTCTAAGGCAGGTTGTAGGTTTTAGACATGGTTTTGAGTTAAATTAGTGCCCAGTTTAAGCTTTGATTAGGATTAGGGTTACTGTTAGGTGCTGCTTTGGTGTGTTTTTATATGGGGAGCCACAGGCTATAGAGATAGACTCTGTCCTCCAAAAGGACAACAGCTTATAGACTCACAAAAGTGTTGCCATGTGTCTGTATAACCTCTGGTTTCACTTTGTTACAAAAGTCATTACAAGAACTGAGGGTAGCCCGTAATACTGGTTGTTTAACACAAAAAAAGTAATGTATAACACATTAATTGCTAGTTTTCTTAAAAGGTATGCAATATATTTCTTAATTACTTGCTGGCGAATGTAATTCATTACACTACTCATTACTTAAGTTACATTAAATCCCCTTTCTCAATGAGGACACACATATCATCTTTTATCTAGTGTTTACCTATGAACACAAAGCAGAACTGAAAAGCACAAAGACACTTCAGAGTGATGTATTGTAAACAAAGTAGCATTTGATCAGTTATGAATCAATGAGTTTCAGGTAATTTTCCATCTCTGTAAATGTATTATTTAAACCTTAGCCAGAAAATTATTACAACTGTTGCTGACAAGCACTCGTTAGCGTACCAGCAGCTCTGTGATTAGCACTAAAGTTAAAGGGACAACTTTAGCTGAGAGAAATGTTGGTGGAGTTAATTTTTTGGTTTTTATACCCAAGAAAGGTTAAACAACAACAACAACAACAGCAAAAGCATCAAACTACATAAGTCAGGAGGAAATTAAAAGCATAAAGCAAAAGTTCAAGGTGAGCCAGTTGAGGCTTTTCTGAGGAATTTCACTAGAATGTCACTACAGGGACAGATATAGGATTAACAGAAACAGGATTATTGGCAGGAGAACGCGGATGTTCACCTACTCCAGTCCATCAAACTTTTCATGTGACGAATGCTGGTAAGTTTTTCCCAAGTTCCATCCAGCTTGTTTTTTCCTTCTACTACTGGGCTGGTTTAGCCGGTCGAAGGAGCTCTCGAGAGTTCCCATATTGCACTCCCTTGCGTGTAACAGTGATCCATCCCATTTCCTGACTCATCATCCAAATCCTGCCGTTCACATCCTTTCTAAGCGACAAAGGGAGTGGCAACAGGTAAAGGAGGGACAGAAAGTTGCTTCAAGGCTGATCTGCAGTGGCGGTTGGTTGAGAGGCCTTTAGGTCTTTGGATATCCAGATTATTTCTGATTTTACAGGCAACACCTGCTTTTTCTTCCCGCTAAAAATTGAATGGCGGCTGAATATTACAACTTAATTTCCTAGTGCTGAGCAATGACCTGCTTTGGCACCATATTATAATTGACAAATTTGTCACCAGACATTTCTGGGTAAACTCAATAAAGCACATATTACATTCTCATGATGTGAGGATTGTGTTGGACTGTACTCGAGGTTGTGATCATATGATAGTCTATCCCGACCGGGTTAATTTCTCCATCAAATTAGCCTGCAGAGGTTACCCCATGACTATGTGCTACTGTCTTCTTTCATCAAAATGTGACTCTCATTAAAGTATCTGGTTTATGTAATTGATCCCTCTTTGCAGTCCATTTACAAAGTAAAGCTGGGTAAAAATGAAAGTGATCATTCTTTTGAGTAACTCCACACAAACTAAACTGTTTAAATGAATTTAAAGAAGAAAAAATTAAAGAAAAAAAAAACAAAAAAAAAACTAAACTGTTAAAGTTCTTTCATAACGTGTCACCTAACCTGTCTTGGTTTTTTTTGTACACCGTTGACTCAACTAACCGATCCCATCTAAATTCTAAGGCAAAGACAGCCACAGCTTGAAATTCTGGTTATTAAACCGTGACAGTGGTTGTTGTTGACAAATGTACAGCAATGTGCAAACGTCTTCAGCTACCTCGCATTTCCTCATGGTTTCCTGGTAAGGAGGGAAAGAGGAGATTGATTGGTTTAAAACGTGCAAGCAAAACACGGAAATGCACTGTATAAGCCATAAAACAACTCATTCTAATGAGTTTGAAAGTCGCTCAGTTGTCTGTTGTGTGTAGACAACAACACAGGTTCATCCCTGGAGTTAGGCGCCCTTTTTTATGCCTAAATGATTCATAGGTCAGTGTTAAGAGACTTAACAAACAAGAAAAACAATCCCTCTAAAGATGGTTAGGTGCAAGGACTGGACTGAAAATCAGTGAAAAGGCAAAGAAAGAAAAACTTTAAACATTTGTTATTCTGTAGCAGCGGAGAGGTGGAAAGTCAAAAACTGAGTCTGTTTTTTTGTGTGAAATCATACAATGTAGATGGGTTTATCAAATGAATACACATTAAATGATAATAACAGTCAACCATTGAAGTTTAAGGCCAAAGGAAAATAGCTTGAGAACAAAT
The DNA here is from genome assembly GCF_018398535.1 of Haplochromis burtoni. Taxonomy (NCBI): domain Eukaryota; kingdom Metazoa; phylum Chordata; class Actinopteri; order Cichliformes; family Cichlidae; genus Haplochromis; species Haplochromis burtoni. The sequence continues at coordinate 632,108 of NW_024582538.1, read as the reverse complement.
GTAGCTTTACAGTGATGAGTGCCAAATACATGTAAATGAACAGGATGTACGCAGCGTATCAGCTGAGTGGGAGAGAGATGTGAGAGAGTCTTGGGGGCTGTGGGGGGCTCTGAGTTTAATATTTGACTCCATCAGTCGTACTGAAGCGTTCACCCAGTCACGCGGTCCGCATTAGGACTGACAGCTTTGTTTAAAATCAACAGTAGTCCAGGTGCGGCGGGCAGCCATCTGCTGCAGTAGCCCACCTCCTCTGGCCTGTGTTGACACAGGGGCCACAAGGAGAACGTGCTGCTCCGCCAGACAGGGGATTTTACTTTTCAAATATAGCTATGACATTATAACGAATTTACTAAACAGTCATGTGCTAGCTAACGACCTAGCTTTCTGAATGTAAAGCTGCCTAAAATACATTATCTGCAAATGTAGAATCAGGTTAGCGAGCTTTATGGGTTCTACCATAATTATGCGAAACATAGAAGTCTCTTTTTTAAATTTACTTACTAAAAATTCTGAAGCTGCTGTCAGCAGTCATCAGCTATTCCCATCATCATAATGTGGTGTGGAAACTTTTGTTTCTATATAGATAAAGGATAGAGATATAATTTTTTAAACTGTAATCTTTAATGGCGCTGATAGGTAGCTTGCCAAAAAGTGCAGTTCCTGGAGTGGACAGTCCTCAAACACTTCCATGGTAATGCTTGTTTTAAGGTAACAGAGCTTTGTCTGTTTGCATAGGTAATTGCCTACAGAGAGCCTGCGGAGAAGGGTTTTCAACCAACGCAAACATGCTCCCATGTAGTCCTTCAAAAACCCAACAGCACGACCAAGCGTAGCTCGAATACTTATTGGTTGACAAGTGAAAAGGAGAAGTGCAAAAACAATGTTAAAGATTAAATATATATATATATATATTAAAATACAGCATGACTCTGGTCTGCAAGAGTAGTTCCACTGCACACTTGAATTCCAGGGACAGTTATCAGCACTGTTCTCACATGGGATCAATCAGACATCTCATGGATTTTGAGGTCTGGCTGATTAAAGACAATTTAATTTTCAACAATGTGGAACATCTGCGTTCTTCCATGCAGCTCCATAGGGTAATGTGAACACTGCTGTCAGTCAGTGTTATTACTCAAGGACTCAAGGACGGTAGATTTACCTGCAATTGATAGACAGAAAAGTTGTATCAATCATTGTGGTAAAAAAGTGTACTATATATATTACAAAATGTCAAACTATCCCCTTTAAAAAGAGGAAATATTTTGTATATATAACATAAATAGAGGTTGCAAATGGGATGTGCAAGAAAATTAGCTTTGCTTCTATGAACCTTGAACAATGTTTTGTATTATTTACTACATCTAAAAGGTAGGCATCTGGTCTCTCACGTGATTGTATTACTTTACAGTCTGATGCTCAACAACCACATGATGACGCACACTTATACCCACGTTCAATCCAGCTGATCCTCTATGACACATGATTTGAGTTTGGGTTATGTAAAGCTGTTATCTGAGTGGCCTTTGTCAACTTCTGTAAAATGCCATCTACCTCACCTATGGTCTTACAGAGAGTGGTGGAGCAGTTTCAAAGGAAACCGGCGAAGCTCCTTGAATGCATCAGCATCTGTTTTTAATGGATGGAGCCCATGTTGGTTAAAGTGGTCCAAGATGGCCAGATTCTTTCAAAATGAGGTTAACAGTGGGGTTAGCGTTCAGTCATCCACAGTGTATCTTTACTCCATCGTATTAGAAATAAATCTTTGAAAATGTAAACAAACAGCCCGTGAAGTGCCACGATCACTACTTGTGTGTGACTGCGTGAACCCACCCCCACCCCCCGGACATTTTCTCTCATTTTTCTCAACATTTCTATTTACACTCGGCCTGCTCTGGCATATATCAGGACAAGAGGTCACTAAATAAGTTCAGCCATCATAACAAATTATCCATAACCAAAACAGTATGAGAGCAAATCAGCCATGACCAACTGGTTCAGCCGAACAGCGATGCACAGTCCGCACAAACAAATATCACATCTTACTAACAAATACCTGCAGGGGGCTGGGGTGAGGGAGTGGGGCTGGGGGGGGAGTGATGGCAAATTTTATTTCGATTAAAAGTGAATTCTGAATGGAGAATCGAAGAATGAGGATGAGTCGGAGGATGTCAGCAGGAAGTAAAAATGTCAGAGGAAGAAAAAAAAGAAGAGTGGGAGGAAGCGGGAGACTGAGAGATCTTTGAGACCACACAATGTCTGCTTTCTGTTTGTCTCATCAGTGTAGCACATCTTAAGACTGGAGAAGGACTCCATTGTGCAACCATCCAATGAGGGTTTTCAATCCAGAGCTGTAGAGGGACAGTTAGTGGCGAGACCATGCTGTGGAGCGCCACAGGAAGACAACTTATCAAGGTCGCTCTTCTGACCCCAGTTTCCTGCTCAACAGAATGACCGATTGTCTGATCGGGCTCGCATCCTAATTACTTTTCTCACACCCAGACACTTCTTGCTTCCATAGCTGGGCTTTTCATTGCAGCTTGCTTCACAAAACTCTCATTTATTCCTGTATTTAACTCCTCATTAGCATTTTGCTCCTTGCCTTCTCTTTCTTCTTCATAAGTGCAGGATGAATGTTTCTTCCTTTGCTTCTTCTTGTCTCTCTACACTCTTAAAGTTTATCTGACCACAAGCCAGCCCTTCCTCGCTGCTTGCGGCAATGTTGCATCCTGTGTCTGCAGTAGTTGGGCAAGATGGAGATCCTATTTCTTCACTCTTCTTTGTATGTCAGTCACACGAAAACACTTTAAGTTATGACCCACACAAGGCTACATGTAGATTAGTCTGAGTTAAATCATCCCCTAAGATTAGAAGACGGTGCTGTATGGTTGGCGTAATTCTCCTTCATGTCTCTGACCAAGGCACTGGTTTTGAGCTGAAGTTGCCCAATGCATGTGGCTGCTTACTGCTCCGAATGCTCAACATTAATTAAATGCACTGACTGGATTTCCCAGCAGGGATCAATAAAAAATCTTTTGACCATAGATGTATATATATGTGTGGCTATACAACATAAATCAGGGTTATAGTGTGTGTTTTTCCATACAGGTTTGCAGTAGTTATTTCAAGCAGAGAAATCCAAAAAACTGTTTTCTTTGCAAAAAATAGAGCGTCTTCTTTGTGGTTTCTGGTTTCTGGGTTCAGCTGAGCTCTCCAGCAGGGATGCTGGTTTCTTGCCTGTAGCCTTCTGTTCCTGTTTTATCAAAGGTAAACTGTGTGACAATGTTTGTGTGTGTGAGTGTGAATACTTGTGTTTGGCAGTGAAAGTTTGACTTAGCTGTGATGTTAGAGTTAATGCCCCGACTGTGTGAGTGCAAACCGACATTAGGTCATGTGGCCGTGAATGGACTCTGAATGCCCAGAGTCGCTCTCACACTTACATCCTCCAAAAGCAAAAGCGTGAAAGAATGTTGAGAATGTGTGGCTTTGGCGTCTTCTACATGCTTTGGAGAGTCTCCTTTGTGTTATTTACTGGTAGCGTGTTAAAACCGTTTCCATTGTACTGTAGATCTATAGAGAGCACCAGCCTCTATTTAGAAATATAAACACACACACAAACCATACGTGTTTCTGCCCCCACTGTCTTAAACCAAATACATTTTCCAAGTGGACATTAGAAAAGGCAATTTTGGACCCTGTGGGCCCCGTCTTAATGAAAGGGAAATTGCTGCTGTGTGGGAGTGCTGAAACGTGAGGTTCTGCGAAAAATTAAAAAACCCATTAATAGTCTCCAGAGAAGCTAATGTTTTTTCCATCCTCTTCGGTGGTGTTTTTCCATGTCAGACTTCGGAGACATCACGTTGGCAGGCACCAAGGCTCTGCTCTGCTTTGCAAATATGCATGGAACAGGCTCTGCAGTGGCCCATTATCTTGTACCTGTGCCAAACGTGGGTGAATAGGACACAACGTTACACAAGCTCAGGCAGGTCTGTGCTCACACGTAGTGCAACTTCAAGGTAAGAATAGAATGCAAAAATAAAAAAATGCCACCACATTCCAGAGATGGTGCTTGTGTTTATTCAAGCCTTAAAAACAGCAAAACAGCCCAGAGTAATCCTTCATAATATTGCTGAAATTGAGAAATAGCATGGATGGACTGTTTTTACTGATCTCCTGCAATCAAGAATTCATTCATAAATTCACAGAAATTATGTGGGAAAAATGTGAGAGAACTTGTGTTGGCACAGGTTTAATACAGATGGATATTTGCCTCATGTAGGAACACACAAAAAACAAGCTGACCTGCTACAGATAAAACATTAAACCATCAGATATAAGCACAAAGTAGTGTGGCAATTTAGCTCCTAATGAGGCATTTCTTACACAGTGGCATTGGATTACTTGCAAAGGCATGTGTTGTACTGAACAGAGGAAGTAGGGTCTGACCTAAGGGGCCCTATTTGGCTATGAGAACCAATGCAAAGCCTCCTGGGATATTTAGACCATGTCATCTCAACTGTTATGATTCCCACGAACTTAAGACACCAGTTTATAATTGTGAAAAGCAGCTGTGTGACTCCTAAATGCAGTTTGTACACACCAAAAGGATGAAAAAGTTCTCATGGACTTGAAATTAGACTGAATACATGTATATATATTTCAATTACCTATATCAAGTCGACAGACAGACAGACAGACAGACAGACAGATAGATAGATAGATAGATAGATAGATAGATAGATAGATAGATAGATAGATAGATAGATAGATAGATAGATAGATAGATAGATAGATAGATAGATAGATAGATAGATAGATAGATAGATAGATAGATAGATAGATAGATAGATAGATAGATAGATAGATAGATAGATAGATAGATAGACTTCCTGTCCCAGTCCTGATAAGTTAAGTTAAGACAGTTAAAGTTTTTTCCCCTAAAGGAATCAGTGATGTTGCACTTTCTGTTTCTCTGAAACATGGAATCCAGAAACTGTTGGTAGCCCAAACAGCTCAGTGAGTCAGTCCTTTGGAATTCCTTCAGAATCCAGTGTAAATCATCAACATTAGCTTTATTAATGTCATATATATTACTGTCATCCGATATCCCAGCATTTTGATGCCATGAACACAAGTTTCCTGATCCACTCCAAGGGTAGGTAGTGGTTACCTGGGGGTTTACCCACTGTAAAATGGAAATAATTGCCAGATTATGCTATTTAATTTTCCTATTTCCAAGTAACACTGATTCACTTGAATCTACATAACTGTCAACAGGAGTTGGATGTACAAGGTAAAAACACCAACTCTCTGTTCTAAACTATCTGAAAAGTAAATTACTAGAAAAATTCTTCTTCAACAGAACTAAAAAGAAAATGAAAGAAATTGTACGTTGCTAGATTTTTCCCTTTGTTGTATTTTCAGAAAACAATAGTCACTGGTGCTACAGGAAACTGAGAAGCCCTACTGACTCTACTTGTTCTACGTCTTGTTACTGGACAGCTACTGTTTTCATAATCCTGCCTACGCCTAGGACAAGCACTAAATGGCGCGTAACCTTTCAAAGATTTTACCTGCAATTTGATGGTCAGAAGTTTAATTACTGGCCCTACAGACCAGCCAGCATCAGCAGTAGAAACTTCCACCCCTGAGAGCACAGAAAGACTAAAAGAGCAAACCGTGCTGAAAAACAAAATTGTCTGGTTACAATGTAGATTTTAGCGCTCACATGAGCTTGTGTGTATGGCAACACAAAAAAATTACACGGCTGAGGAGTTTGGCAAATTTTGTCACCTCATCCATCTACTCCTTTTATTTACTAATGTGATAATTACATGATTACATTCGTGGACATGATTTCATGCTGGCACCGAAGCTCCCGGTGAGGACCAGGACTAAAATTCCCAGCTAAACTTTTAATTAGCAGGAAATATGTTTTGTGTCCACTCTGTTAGACTGGGCCACCCTGTAAGCGTGCGATGCTTCAACAGATCTGCCTCAGATCATCTCATGTGCCAAGTTCATGAATGTTGTTTACGACAACTGTTAGTAACAGAGTTGAACTTGCTCTAAGCAGAATGTGGGTGGCAGCCATTCTGTTGAAACTGGAGTCATTTTAAAAGGACCTTCTACTCCTTAAGCAACCTCGCCTCTGTGCCCAGTGAACGTGCTCCTCTAAAGCCTTTACGTGCTTTCAGAAGGAGGCAGTGGAATCTGCTGGATGGGTAATGACACATAGTTCTTAGCTACATCGGTAAAGATCGGTAAAGATCCTACACTAATACAGAGAAAACCCCAACATTTAAACGACCCCCTATGAACAAGCCCTTAGCAACAGCGGGAAAGAAAAACTCTCTGTTTAACAGGAAGAAACGTGTGAAAGAATCAGGCTCGGGCAGGGGCAGCCATCTGCTGAAACTGGTTCTGGCCTGTAAATAGCTATAAAAGATGCTCCTGCTTTCACATCTACTGCATGTAGTGGGATATGTTCAGTAGGCAAAATGCCATTGAGGTGATTAATGTGTTGGATTCATTGTTTCTTGTGTCCTTTTCTCTCATTCCCACTAGAAACTAACATGCGCCTTAAATGTAATGAGCTCAAGGAAGAACCAGAGAAAAAGAGCACACCCAGACGATTTGCTGAGATTCTCTTCACAAAGACGCTCTGTTTAGCTGCCTTTTAGAAACTATCATGTGAATATTGTAACTGCTTCATGATAAGAGCTCATTTTATCCCCAGTGAGTGCTCAGCAGTAAGCCCTCAGTGACATTCCATCAGGAGACCTTGATAAACAGGCCAAGACAAACAGCGCCCAGTTAGAACCATCTTTCTCTCCTCTCCTCCCCTGTCCTTGATATCAGGCATGATTGGTGAGTCTGGCTGCAGCAGAGAGCATGGGAAATCCCATTGGGGGAAAATTCTTTATCTTTATATGGTCTGGTGTAGTTTCTCCTCTGAATTGATGAGCAAAGTGAATTTGTAAAGGCAAAGGTGAAGTGATTGTTAGCTTATCTTGGTGCATATGCCACTCAGCATTTTTCTCCCTTTGCTTGGTGAGCACAAGTTAAGTATACCATTAAGTAAAGTGTGTGGATGAGTTGGTACCGCCTGTAAGGCTGGACCACAATAAGAGCAGAGCCCAGGTTAAATGATGCAGGGAGCTATTAGCGAGACGTTCTTCATAAAGCAAAGAGAATAAATGTGTGCACCATCTGCAGCCAGCTGCTTCGCCTCCTCTCACCTTTTACTGCAGACACATGGGGAATTACCTCATCGGGAACACAGCACTCTGTTGATACAGCCTCTGATTCTGGCCTGTAAATAGCTTTGTTGTCCTGGTTAAAGCCTCTCTAATGGATTCAACTTTTTGTTGAGTAAGAACATGAGTCCCATGGTATCTAACAAAGTACTGGAATGACTATAGCTCTGCACTTCCTACACGCTATCAATTTAACTTTTTTTTTTATTATTATACCCCAGTTACACTGAACCATCCATCTACAACCAACATCTCATGTGCCCATTTCTAATGAAAATAAATGAAACCACATTCATTTGCTTTAAAGGAGAGGACGCTTAAAGCGTCCTTTAACCGACCAGACTGTGGAGATTTATTATCAGTGTAAGGAAACTGAGATAATGATGGCAGAATGTGTTCCAAATGTCTCTGGGAATTTAAAATAACCAATGAAAGGTATACATAAGAGCAGGTAGAGTTTGGGTTTTTATAACGTCTTTATTTTCAGCATATTAAAAATGGGAAACAGTCATATAAAAATAAAGTGACTCTGGGGATTGTTCAGTCTGTAAATGGCTCCACACGAAAATGGATGTCAGATGTAGCTGATAATATTTTTGCAGATTATAGGCTGCCGGCTGCCTGACTTCATGAGAGCTGCAAAGCGGTAGAAGTCCGCATCAAGCTCATTAATGCAGGCGTGCGACTGGTGAAAAAACGGAACTTTGGACTGTGCTGCCACAACCGGACAGGACAGACGTTTTGCAGCATTGTCAGTTCTGTTAATCTGAGATTCAGTGGATCTCATCCTCACTTTGTCCTCCACACTCTTAGACAGTCCAACTAGTTTCCTCCTCATATTGACGAAGAAGGCTTTTCCCAGCCTAGGCCTTGAAGTTGGCTTCAGGTTGGTAGGCTCTGGACATTCTGGCAAGTCCATCCAGTTCTGTATGAGATCTGCAAAGCTGTTGTCACCTAAAACCAGAGGTTGGCGGTTGCGCCCTCTGGTCAATAAAGAGTTTGTCCAGTCCTCTGGGTCACTGGCCTCAAATGATGTCCATGTCTCCAGACAAACGTCGGAGGTGGATTTGGGGCGAATACGTCCGCTTGGTAATCTTTGTGTGCGCATGCAGGCTGAAGATGACACCCGCACATTCCTGGTCCTCCTCAGATATACTCCATCATCCTGCCACGAGGCCTCGGAGTAGCCTGAATCAAACTCCAGACTCTTGTGACTGCTGGGAGAGGCCGTGCTCAGCCTGAACCCAAACCGGCTGCTGGAGTCGTCCTCGTCCTCTTCCAGAGGACTCGCCAGGCAGCAGGCAGAGTCGTAGGTACTGGCTGTGCTGGCATCAGACATCCGCAGGCGTGCGCGTTGCTCCCGTTGCAAAGCTCGCTGCTGACAAGCGCGTGCCAGTGCCGAGTGTTGGACTAAGGCTGGGAGTTGAGCGCTGATGGGAGCAAGGGGGCGCCTGGCTGCAGGGCAGCTTTTCCAAGGTTGTTTTAAATCTTGCAATGACCTCATCATATACTGCATCTGCTCCCGTAGGCAGTCACCGGAGTCACTTAGGCAAAGCTGCAAAGAAAAGACAAAGAGTGTTAAGAAGTTGGCAATAAGTCATATGATATGGAGCATGAATAAAGCTAACAAAAGAAGATGACTGATAATCATTAATCCTTTTTAAATGGAGTGCTGGGTAAAGGTAGGAACAGGGACTATTTTTGGGACATGTTCAAACTTGCTTGGAGTACATTTCAGCCTATGAAAGAACATCTTTTCCTATTGTAATCTTTAAGGTCAGCTGACCTGCTGTTCAAAGAGTGCAGTTCTTCAAGAAGCCAATTTCAAAAACAAAGGCTATATGTTTGTCCGTTAATTCACTGAACCACACCAACAACTAGAGTGAACGCCCTAATTTCATTGACTCAGAAATGATTCATCTGACAACCCAGACAAATGTTATTCCAGAGAGAGAAAAAGACGTCCTGCCCAAAGTGAAGCGACCTGCACACAAAAAGGTGATTTCGGCTTAGCTACAGGGGTCCTGTCTCTTTAAGGGTGCAACATGCCTGCATATAAATTTTACCAGGGTAATACTCCTGCTTCCTCTCTGACTCAAGGAGCGGATTGGTCAGAATCAGCCAGTGGACACTGGTGGCTCACTCAAACTTAAACAAGAGGTGATGGAGTAGCAAAAAAGGAAAAGTGGGGTCTCCTTTTTTTAAACCCACTTTAATTCATAATCCTATGAAAGGATAAGCAGTACAGGAGGAAACCTGACACAGTCCAATACCCGCCACCACAACTGCAAGGTAATTGCAGGATTCTTGTCAATACAGTAACCTCTGAACCTCTATGACCTCTCATCTCCTAGTCTACTGCAGAATTTGACCCTGTTGCAAGCCCTTCTGCCCCCATTTTGCTTTTTATCATAACTCTGCAAGCTGCTGCACAAAACGTAAGGAAGTAAGGAACGTGCACAGGAGGATTATCAGCAGGTATATGAAGTATCGGACAACATGTTCTATCACGGAAATCAAGCAACGTCCCAGTTGAAGAAAACAGTGAATGTCTGGTAAACAGTTAAACTTCACCTTGTTTTTATGTGAGGACAGAATGAACTCTTATCATTGTTAGGGCAAACCAATGCTATGTGCAAAACCCACGATTTAACATGTTCCACGCGTGGAAAGACTGACTCTACTAGTCTATTCAGAATATACTAGAATGGTTTCGGGGTTTACACTTTTATAATAAAATTAATATAAAGCAAACTTACCATCTCTTTTCCTTTCATCTGTAAAACTTTATATCTGCAAGAAAGAAAATGATGGAGTGGATTTAATGCAGCGCCCCACAGACATGAAACCCCTCATAACTAATAAATAACTCTTCATTAAAGTATATAATAACAAGAGTTTAGGCTACACAGCGCTTACCTTGAACGTGACAGCTTCGTCCCATTAAGAGAAAATTGTCCCGATTCGATCAAAGCAGTCGCGGGATTTAGTGTCCCCAGTAAGGAGTCAGCCCTTTCGGCTCCAGTCGCTTGATATGCTGAGTGAAAATTTCAGCCCCCTTGGCCTCCTTTTACAGCTCCGCGCTCTGCAGCCAGTTACAACCACTCGTGTCTGAATGAGCCAATCAGGGTGCAGGATGCCCGCAGAGCTCATTTGCAAAACAGCAGGAGAGAAAAAAAGATACTTCTGTAGAATAGCACCCCCACAACTCAATTCAGATTTTTTTAAACATACCCTTCATCATAAAACACCGTTGTCGTGTAATGTTTGAACGCAAAGACCTGGGAAGATTTAACCCAGACCTAGAGATTACTTTAGTGGGCCTGTAGCATTTATAAATGATGTTATGAGATTATGAGAGATATGAAAAGTCTTTCTTTCTATCGCTCCCAGAAATAATAACAATAATTCAGCTTTTACTTCATTTTAATTCACTTATTTTGTTGAAAATGCGATCATAAAATCGCTTTCTGGTTTCAGAAAAACAAACTAAACAAAACTGCAAATAGTAGAAGTTTTAAGAAGCTTCTGTTTTTTTTTTTGGTCAGAGCAAACCCCTAACTTATCAGATGGTAAAAAAAAAAAAAATTCTTTCTTTTTGACTGCGACTGACTGACTGCTTCATATCCCGTGATGCATTTATACGTAATCAAACACTTTTCATTGTGTTTCCTTTCCTAGCCCCTTTTTCTTTCCCACATGAGTGTTTTAATCCAAACCTTAGCGCTCTTTTTCAGATTACTTCTAATTTTTGTGGTGCTTGTTCAATTGGTGGCTCATTGCACTCTCATCCATTTATTCAGAAGCAAAGTAAGTGCCCGAGTGTAAATGTAACTGCATGCCACCACCACAACAGTCATTTGGCACCCCACCTTCCATTCAAAATAATGCGCATGCAAATCCAATGGGCTAAGGCATGCATTAAGTTGTTGGTCTTTGGGGAATGATCCTGATGGCCCACTGTTCATGTGCAGATTAGTGCTCACAGCAAGCCACAGAATAACGGAGCCAGTTGACCTGTTCCAGAGTTAGATTTCTACGAAAACTTGGCTTTGTGCATGAATCTATCTACCTGTGTTTGTGTGCGTGTGTGGCTCTGAATTTGCCATCCAGAAAAAAGTGAATTGTCCTGACAATCTAATCCTCACAAGACTGTAAATGGTTCATTTTATAGGCTACTATCTGAGTGCAACCTGTAGGTTTTAAAGAACGCCAGGCTTTTAGCAATGGGAATTATTTGTTTCCCCCCAAAATTAGTGACTTCAAAAGACTCCCATCATCAGTGGTTCCCCTTAAGAGTCCTTGTGTGTCCACCACACATCCCATACACTTTACAGGATGAATTAAGTAATTAACTGCACTGTGCTTTAAATGGAACTGTGATTATTTTTCTGCACAGGCAGAGCAATGTTGCTCTCCTAAATACCTAATGGACTGACTTATTGTACAAGCTGATACTTAAGCAAATCTGACTATCCCCAATCAGACCAGAGATGAACTGCTTATTATCTTCATTATAGTCATCCCATTGCCTATGCTCAGTTTTCTCCTGTCATTTCAAATCTCAAATGTTTTAGGATTTATGTTCATTATGGAAGCTGCTTGAGTAACTGAGTCAGGGCACACAAGATAAACTTTTAATTCACTTTTAGGTCCTGCTGGAGGCTTTCCAAATTCTTTTATTTTAAACCTGAGCTACATGCAAGTGCTTAAAGTTGTTGTTCAAAGATCAGGGGGACACTTAATTTAACCAGATGTTGATCTTTGGTGATGTGCGTGTGTGTGTGCGTGTTCAAATAATTTCCCAGCCATTGTTTCCATCATAAATGTTCAGCCCACAAGTTCACAGTTATTTTGTGGTTCTTTATAATTCCCGAAGAGAAAGGAAAGCTCTCTTCCTGCTGCTGGCTGGTTGTAAATCATTGGATCAGAGTGACAACAAAAGATTCAAAATGTAAATGCAACGATCAGTCATTTAACACCTCACCTGCCGTTTACATTTCGTGAATAGATGTCTATGCAAATCTGAATGACGGATTCATCCAGACAGTTGGGGAGCAATCCAACATTAAGTAGCATATGAGCATTTGCAACAGATGAGCACTTAAAATAAAACTGAAATAACTGGTGACTGCACAGAGACTTTGACATCATACCTGATGATTAAAGGACCTACTGTGTGCCTGAGACTTCACCCTGTCTTCAATTAACAGAACCGGAGCGCCCTCTGGAGAAAATACTTTGCAAGGGGAACTGGCTTGAAGAGTACCAAAGGGTCATGCTGATTTTTCTGCATGCAGCTAACAAGCATTTTTACATTACCACCCCTGTCAATGATAGATTCCTTTACTAAACCTACAGCAATGCAAATATGCAATATAGCATTATGAATGTCAGTATTATTATATATGTGCTTTATAGGCCATAAAAAGTCTAATAAGCTTTGTCACAACTTCCTCCTGAAGGATCATTTCAGGAGGAAGTCACAGCTTTGGTAAGACTCTGTTATTAGTATGCCACAAGCTAATGTGAACTTTTTGCTGTTTTCTATTCCCACCTTATCACGCTCATCAATAACAATAACAATATCCCAGGCATTTTCATGTCCAGGTAAACTGAACGTTGCCGCTGCCATTTGCTAATCAAAAAATCTGAGTGGTGAAGTGTTTATGCAGTCAGTTTTCAATAAATAGCAGATGCATCTGACTGTGTGGTTTTTAAGACGCAACATATTTCTCTAGACCTGCAAAGTACAATGTAAACCTTTTCTCCAAAACAGTCTCATCTGCTTCTATAGTTTCCCCTGTAGAAGCTACAATCGAAATGTACTATATATGCTATATAGCAAGAACAGCTGCAACGAGACGTTTTCTGTTTCCTGCCAGTGTTAAATGCTTTTGGTGGTGATAGTTTTGTTTGAGACTGACCAAGAAAGTTGAATAGTCTGTAAATATTTGTTGATCAGCTATTATCTCTATATGCATGTGTCCACCAGATGGCAGTCTCAGTGTTTTTAAAATTCGTGCATGCCTCTCGCATCAAACAGAAGACATTATTGAAGCAATAAAAAGCTGTATATAGCAGGTCTCTTACTTTCAAATTAAGAAGTCTTCCTCCTGTAAATGAAAAGAAACATCAAGCACAAGCAAAACACTTTTTAACACTTGTGTTTAACCCGTGAACGCCTAGTGTTTTATATGAGACACGCAGATTTTTGTTTTTGAGACTTCTACGACATCAGCGAGATTTTTCCCCCTGAAAAATCTAAATTAATAGAACAATAAATTTTTCAGCTTTTTTTTTTTTTTTTTTATAAAGGCAGATGTAGCAAATATGATAAAAATGAAAACTCATGGCAATAAAAATGTAATTAATTTTTTAAACAAATTTGTCAGACTGTTCCATAAACTCCTGGCTTTCTGGCACTTATTTCATGGTTCAGGTTTTAAAGGGCTAATGCAGCACTCCTTTAGTCTTTTTTGGTCTAAAATAAGGAGTAGCTTATGCCAAAAAGATGCATGTTTACCAACACTGACTGTTGTACACATTACTGTGCAAAAGTACTGTAACCCCTCGTTTCTTTGTATTTTGTTTGGGAAATGGGTGCAGCGATTTTTGTGATTAGAAACCTATAAATACAGTACATCAGTTCATCTTCCAACAAGCTTAAAAATCATTCTTTGGTTTATTTTTCAACACAGCCTGAGCTCTCTTAGTCAAGCTTTCTTGCAATTTCTGTAAGTAGTCTTCAGGAAACATATGCAGGCTACTTGAAGGACATTCAAAGCTATTTTTTAGATGTTGGCTGCTTTTGTTCTGTTCTTTGTCAAGACGAGCACACACTGGTTCAGAGTAATTGAGGTCTGGGCTCTGAGGAGGCCAATCCATAACCAATAGTTACACATTTTCTAACCAGGTAATCTTTTACCAGATGTGGGATCACTGTCATGCTGAAAAAAGAAGCCAATCCCAGTACGACACTTTCCAGATGATATTGCACAGTGGGTTAAAATCCGATGGCATTTTCCTCTGTTCATAATTGCGTCACAATTTTGACAAGATCCCCAACACCACTGGCTGTGTAGACACAACACTGGTTGATACCTTGAAGAATTTACTGCTTGAATAATTCATTGGTCGGTGTTAAAAAAAAATCCTCTGAAAATTAGTCAGTGACAAAGACTGGAATGAAAAACAAAAAACAAAAAACAGCCAAATGTGCAAATGAAAACTTTGAAAGACCTCCAGAAAGCCCCAAAGCCCGGAGAACTATTTAATCAAGCGCACCTAAAAAAATATTACAAGTCAGCCACCTTGGAAGCAAAACAAAGGGGGGTGATTCAAGACTTTTGCACAGTACTGTAGCTGTGTTACAGTTCACTACATTTGCCAGCTTTTGATCAGCTGCTCTAATGCTAAAGTCAGTCATCTGTGGAGAATTTAAGGCCAGGAGCATTCTTTGCTTTTACTGTGTCCAATTGACATTGATGAACACAAAGATATGTATTACTGGAGTTTAGTTCTTCCTCCGTGGCTGAAACCATCTAATCAAAACCTGCTTAGCCATGATATTAAAAACAACCCTTCGGTTATTTTACTGGTGTAAAACCATCAACCCTTTGTTTGAATCATCTGTACAAATTTACAAAAAAATATAGTATCAAAGCTCTCAGTGAACATTTTATTCAGTTATCACCTGAAACATGAACTGGCAGCAATATTAATGTAACACAACAGACAGGAAACCCCAATATACCGAGTCTGGTGATGTCTACTTTTATTTAAATTAAATCATAAAGGAATTTTTAAAGCATTTTATTATTTACCAAAAACACTAACCTCTTTACGGAATTAGATTTTTGTCTCTCATTAACAATCACAATACTACTCAGAGATTCTAGGCAGCAGAGCACAGTAGGTCAAACAGTTCTGAAAGCATTTCTAAGAAATGGTTGTAAACAGAAGTCAAGGCACAAATATACTGCAACAGACATGGAAATGATACTATAAAAGTGAAAGAATGTTAGGTACACATATACTTTAAATATTGTTTAGAATTGAGCCACAATTTCCCCCCCAGCAGGTGAAGCCATTTTTTCTTTTTTAGCTTTTTAATTTTTTTTCCTATTTTTTTTTGTTTTTGTTGGAATGTTACATACTTTGTGTGGATTACAGAGCTAATATTTGCCAAGTTGAGTCATGCAGAATATATACTTTTTGCTATGAATGATGAACTGATGTAAACATTATAACAAAAGCACTTTTTTATGAATCATATTTTATGTCCATGCCTGTGCTTCAGCTCTTAAAAAATAAGCATCATGTGATTAAAAGGTTAATAATTTGCACATTGGAATTTCTAAAAGTAAAATGAATGCATATATATATATATATATATATATATATATGCAAAAGAAAACACTTCCCCTCCTTTAGCAATTGAAAATAAAGAAAAAAAATAAAATAGATGTTGATTTTTGTGGTCATAGCCAAAAGAGTTAATAACACGAGCAACTGGATCAGCAATTGTTGAAAATCTGCAAGGCTCGTCGGGTTTTCAGTCTCTTAGGTGTCTTTTTAAAAAGCAGATCAAAGCATAAATCGTGGTTGGCCAGTGCAGTCATTCATGATCCGTGTATAATCCCCCATCGCTATGGTCAGAGCGGTTCAAGTAATCCTAACAGAAACACAGAAAACAAACAAAAATATCTCAGTCACTTTGGTTTATGAATCCACATGGCTCTTAGTGACTTCAAGTCCTTTCTTCTTTTGACTCACCTCGACTCTCAGACTGATTTTCAGAAAAGGCCACAGTCCTTCAGGTTGTTCTTGATGATGACATCGGTGACGGCATCAAACACAAACTGCACGTTCTTGGTGTCAGTGGCGCAGGTGAAGTGGGTGTAGATTTCCTTGGTGTCCTTCTTCTTGTTCAGATCCTCAAATTTGGTCTGGATGTAAGTCTGGGCCTCCTCGTACGTGTTGGGGCCTGAGAAAAGTTTCAGGAGAGCTTAATCAGTGTGGAAAAGAAGTCAAATCTTTTTGCTGATAGGCAGAGACAGTTTCACTTGGCACTCATCCAAATCGACTCTTTTCCAGCAATTCCTACAAATCAAGTATTATTATTTCCTTATCCTGCATTGTAGTTGTGCACGTAGTTGCAACTTGCACCTTTATGCATGGGCAGTCTGTTACATTTAAGTCAAAGAAACCCCCGTTTTACTTAAGGACCCCGAGGAATGTTGTTTGCACTTTTCCTTTCTCACATGTAGCAGACGAGAGTTTACTGCCTGCTTCTAAAGAGTTCTCAGGTGAAGGATTTTCCTGATTAGAGCACACAGCAGGAAGGACACATGGAGTGCATTTGCTTACACTGTACCGATGTGAATCTTTTAAATTTCATATTTTCATTAAAAATGGGGGCGCCTTTCTTGTGCCAAAACAGTACGCTCATTTCTGGCTTAGTGGAAAGCAAGTGGGGAGGAGGGGAGTATAATTTGCACCCAGAAGATTTAAAGAAGATTTTGGGAAAGTGTTGTAAAAACACCTTCAGATTTTGTTTTCTAAAAAGTTGCTCATTTCTGACACATGAATGGACTGATAATGCACAAGAAATACAAACTGGGGCTAGATTTTGTTTCATGATTTCATGAAAAATACGGGTTGGCAAAGTCTCAAAACAAGTTTTTCGTGTTTATCATTCTACACAGTTGCAAAGTTATCACTGGGCTTGCTATAAAGAATAAACACAATGATAAATGTGTTTATGATTGTGTTTGTACTGAGGCAGTCATACATACCAGTGTACTCAGGGAAGCAGATGGTCAAAGGGCTGTGAGCAATCTTCTCCTGAAACAGGTCCTTCTTGTTGAGGAACAGGATGATGGACGTCTCTGTGAACCACTTGTTGTTGCAGATTGAGTCAAAGAGCTTCATGCTTTCATGCATCCGGTTCTGGGTGGGCCGGGCACAAATGCGGAGATAAAGAGATTATTAGAGAACACTACGAGAACACACAAAGGAAATGAGTTCACTGAAACCTCGGCCCTCCTTCCAGTTCTTTTCATTTTCTTGGGACTGGACTCCAATGTGAAGTTCAGCAACGGTTTTCTAAGTGTTTACTCACCATCTCTTCATCCTCAGCTAGGACCAGATCATAAGCACTCATGGCTACACAGAAGATGATGGCTGTGACTCCCTCAAAGCAGTGGATCCACTTCTTCCTTTCTGACCGCTGGCCTCCAACATCAAACATCCTGTACAAACAAACGCAGTGTAAACATATTCCTATGAGGTGGATGGGACTCAGCAATGAAGGAAACATTTTTAGGTCTCTCGACCTAGTTTCCCACTTCTGCCTCTCTTCAGGCCTCTTTATTTCCCTGCCTCCTGAAGGCATTTCAGCACAGTGCAGCTGGTAACAAGAAGACTTAAGGATGACGCATGGTGCGGAAGGTTTCTCACTCAGATTATGTATAATTTATTCATGAAGATGGAGAGGACTTGGATGCACGAGCGAGGATGCTCATCTCGACTGTGCCAGACTCAATATTCCTTCTTTTCAGCTTCTCAGAAGATATAGTTGACCGTTTGTGACATCTTAAAGCAATACTCATATTATGACAGTATTCTTCCTGCTGAGCAGAATTTGATTCACTACGCAGCACTTTGGCTCTCCCAAAACGGCCAGCTTTGTGCCGACTGAAGCAGGGATCTTTAGAACAGTGACACACTTTACACCGTTTACCCCACCAGTGTGCTCATCCACAGCACTGCTCACATAAGTCATATATATCATACACTCCAGCACGAAAGAGACTGGATTAGGTAAACACGTCTGCATGGATTTGGTTAATGTCCTTTACAAAGGATTACTTTATATATCGAGACACGATGTGACGCCTTCCACATGGGAGCCACACACTGACACGCTTATTTTCAGTAAACTCTGAGTGAAGAGGTGTTGAATATTTTACAAATACTTTCCCCTGTTGTTTGACTACTGTGCGCATCAGATATGAAGTATAATGTGTGTGTGGTTATAGCAATGGGGGTAACACCACTAGCAATAATGACAAACAAAAACATTTCTGAGAAGCATGGCTAGAAATCAGTGTTCAAATTTCCAAAACAGCAACAGTTTGCATTCCTGCAATTATTCCACTGATGTGTATAATCCTGCAATGGCAACCATTCAGTCACTAAAATCTCACACGTTCCCACAGGTTACTCGCAATCACTGATATCGATCTTTGCTCATCACTGAAGGTTTTCCCCTCTTTTTTTTTTACCCTATGAATGGTAAGTAGAAATGTGACATTACAGTACAGTAATGGATGGCATGAGCTGTTAAAGGTTAAAATAATACTAATAATAATGGCCTCAATTGTTCAAATGAGCAACTGCTCTGCAAACTGGAAAATAAATAAATGTTTTCCTTTCTGAGAATTTTATGACTTTCAGTAAAGAAGAAACATTGTGTGCTGCAAAGAAGCCACAACAGTTACAGTGCAAATATAAAAGCATGATTCATAAGCCCATAAACACACTTTCTTGGCTGCTTTGGCAATATTCAAAAAGTTACTAGAAGTAGTGGAGCCCAAACTCTTTGAGGTCATGTATATCATCATATATACATGACCTCATCATTACTTGACTTAAGCCTTTATCAGTGAGGAATCATTCACAGTTACTTCATTTGCATTATAACAACTGAAAAAGCTAAATAATTAAATAGCAGCTGAAAATGGTCCTCGGGAACACAAGATTTTCAGTGTGACATGCATCCAACACTTTATGGACCTCTACACAGAACCTTTCGATGACAACTTGTAGTCAAAGCAGTAAAGCATCATTTTCTGAGAAAGGCGTTTTTATGTGCATATTAAATAGAGCTTAAAGTGACATTATAAAGCCTGGAAGATCAGATTAGACTGCAGTGCTTTTGTTCAGTCATTTTTTGTTCACATTCATAATTTAATGTTATCAATATGTAAATAAGAATGCTCAGAGCAATCACAAAAATGCAGCACTACCCCTCAGCCTACTAATACACACACACCTATGGTATCAATTTAAAAATCCTGCATTTACAAGATTGTCTTAAAACTTGACCTCGATGTCAAGGTCACCAGGATTCGAACTCGTCCGACCTTCAGCAGCTGCACCCAAGGTATCAATTTCAAACGTCTACATTGCCTCATTTTTTGAGTTATCACATTTGCAAACTTGCATATCCACCTGCCCGCCTGCCCAGCGGTTTGACGACAAACCCCATCATCCGTTTATAGCTGAGGGGTAAAATGTAAAGGTGATGCGTCTCATGCTCTATGATTAACTGTATTATTAGATAAATGTTAAATTCCTGACTCATCAAATCCATGTCTTTTAGTTAGCATGCTTAAACAATTATTCACCTTTGATGTTTAAACAGTTGGGGGGAAAAGCAAAAAAAAGTTACAGGTTACAGCCTAATGTATCTTTTTTTAAATTTTGAATTTTGTTTCATAAAATTAGCTTAAAGAGCTGAGAAAAACAGTAAAAGAAGTCTTACTTGAAGTGCAGGTCCTTGAAGGTGAAATGTGTTTCCACAATGCCTGTGGTCTTGACTCGAGTCCGCAGCACATCTTGTTGTGTGGGGATGTAGTCTGGCTTGGCTATCCTCTCCAGGTCATTAAGGTAGCTGATGGAAGGATACAAACACATTGCTATTTATCAACCTTAGAGCATCCTCCTCTAACCTAACAAAGGGTGTTTCATCTTGAGATACTTTGTTGAGGTAAGATGTGAGAGAATGTTCTTTCTGGTTCAAAGCCCCATCTGTTCCTGGAGACAGACGTGAGACATGTCTCATGCTGGCAGTAACAGCACCGGCAGCACATTGCTGTCTAAACACAGACGAATTTATGATCGTATTAGATGTGTTGACATCCTGTCAGAGAACACCACAAGACTGCTTGTCCTTTAAGTTTCTATCTACCCAATCGCATTTAAAAATGAACAAACAAAAAAAAACAAAAAAACAGTCACAAATACTTAAGATGGACTTAATGGGCTTTTCCTAACTTGAATTTTAATTGCAGACAATTAATTTCACTATGGGGATCAATTAATAGCATCTTAAATGTAACACAAAATTGCTCTAAACCAACTGAAAAGTTTTACAAATAATATTTGAAGCTTGCTTTAAAATGCCGCAAACGTCGCAACCTGCGGTTTGTAAAAGCTCAAGTTTTTTCTCATCAAACATTTAGCAATCATAAAATAATGCTGTATGATCAGCAGCTCAAATACAAAATTCTGCTGAGACACTGAGATCTTAGTCTTTAAACAGACACGAGCACAAAGGGACAGTGTCTTTTGTTTATCTCATCTTATCTCATAAACTACACAGAAAGAGCTACAGGGCGAACATATAATCTGTCCATCTTTTAATGCAGTATTCAGCTGCATAAAAAAAGAGTTACTGTGCAAGTGTTGGAACTTAATTTAATCTCCAACAACACCACAACCCAAGTGTAAATATTTGAGCTTTCATACCACTACTCATTCAGCATGCCTGACAGTGTAATCATAATCCCACTCAGCCCAGAGAGTGGTTTAGGCTGCTTTTGGTGTTCATACATCAGATTTAAGAGTGTTTGGTTTGATCATTGTGTTTATAAATCCTGTATATTCATAGAATTTGGTTCTTAACTGCAGTTGTTTTTTGGAATGTTGGTGGCTTTATATTGTCACGTTTATTACACAGAAGTTTAAGACACCTGGCACAAGGCTACAGTAGATCTGTAGAGTGGCAGACTAGAAATATTCCTGCAGTCATAACAATTACAACACAAAGAAAAACCAGTTTATTGACAACCACGGTTACTTGATTCTTGAAGCTGATATTGACAGTTCAGAATATTGTAAAGAATGAAACTGGAGCTGTTCTGCTGAGAAAACTATGTACTGACAAAACATCTAAAATACACCAAGCGTCTTTTACTCAAAGAGCAAAATATGTGTGATAGACCAATACTGACCCAGCTTATGTATATAGACGTGGATGAGAGAAAGTAATAAACTTAGGGGTAAAGCCTCTTTTTTTTAAAAAATGAAGACAAAAAGAAGAAGATGAAGAGCAGATCCAGGGTGTAATAGAAGAGAGGCCTCGGTTAATGTGCGCTGTGCCATTTTCTTTCTCTTTTATCTCCTCCTTTTCTTTCTCTCCCTCTCAGCAGGTGCTCAGATATGGATTATGGTCTTGTGCCAGACTCATCTGGTCCTCAACCTACTCACTCTGCTCTCTATAAAAGCAATGATGAAACACTGTAGTGTCCACTCCCAGAGGTGCTAAATGTGAGGCCGTGTTAGCAGCATGTTTCAGGGTCCCCTCAGCTATAACAAGGGCGGTGAACACGAGACTGAGATGTTATGATTATACAGGCCAACACAAACACAGAACAATATTATTCTCCCTGGATGCTAAATATCACCTGGAAGCACTTAGCACTACACTGAAACCTCACAGCACAATCTGGAGGTGTCATCGATCAAAGTGTCATTATCGAAGGGTTTCTATTTAAACAGAAAGCAGTGCTGTTAATTGCTGCTGAAGCTTGTAGGGATATAGTGGTTAACAATGCTCTCTATTCCCCAAGACTCCCGAGGGTGGACGTGATAACCACCTCGCACCGGTAGCGTCTCGCATTTACCTCATTCTCTTCCCATTATTACACCAGTAGATTAGAGCGATGCAGCCAACAAATGGGGCACTTAACTGATAAGGGTCATTGAGCTAATTAAGACCTGCAGAGAGACTGAGCTCGACTCTGTTGTCCGTATAAGGCAAAGCCACTGATAAAATTAAACACTGATGTCTTCAATATTAATAACCATTACTGTTCCCTGCGCAAGCTTTGTCAGTGTTTGATGTGATGAAGTAGAGAATATAGGACAATATTAAACATAACAAAGAGGAATCTAAAAACAAGAAAGGCCAAACTAAAAAAGCAAAACAAATGGAAAGTAAATTAAATAAATAAAAAAATACAAGTAGAACAAAAATAACAAAAGGTTTGGATATTGGGGATTAACCTACTTATAGCAGTAGTTTTAAACGTTAGCTCTAAATCTGGAGGAAGGGAATGGTTTCATAAATTAATTAAACATGGGGTTTTTTTGGTTTTTTTTTTTTAAACGCCTTACAGTACAAGATACGCCCACGAATGTCTTCTTGTTCTTTCCACTCCCAGGTTATTAAGGCACTTACTAGGCTGCAGAGTCGTTTAGCTGGTACTCTCGGGCCCGTGTGAAGCAGCTCTGGACACCGCCATCAGCCCACAGTCGTTGGATGATGTTGGACAGGTCCTCTGGCAGGGTGCCCTGCTCTTCTGCCGCTCCTGACAGCGCAAAAAGTTGGCGAGCATCATCCTGGTGCAAAAAAAACCAAACCAAAACATAACATACACATCAATATATAAAAATGCATTTATTCTTATTTTTCTTCATGAAGAAACAGACTGATAAGTCTAACACTGCAGGACTTTGCTTTCACATAGCTTCCATTGTATTTGTAGTTTGCATGGAAAAATAATCCTGGCTCAGAATACATTTTATAATTACAAGACATAAGATACTAACTTCATTAGTTAGGGCAAAATCAGAAAAAATATTATTACAGTAAAACCATCAATCACTGAACCACAGAATTATTTTTTAAACCAATTGAGAAAATTGAAACTTGTGTTTATTGAAGCGTACAGCCAAGATTCCCTGGGTTACTGATATTCTCATTAAAATCAGTTATTAAATTTGGTAACTGGTTATATGCCACCGCCACAGAAAAAACAAACAAACCTGCTGTTATTCCAGGTATTCTGTGTGTGCTTATGGTAATTTTGCATTTTAAAGACTGATATCTTGATCGGCATCATTTAAAAATAGCACAAACTACAAACCCTACACACTTCTGGTTTCATAACCGGACAACTTCTTTTTCTTTCCACATTACGTAACTTGAATTTCCTGTAACTGTACGACCTTCAAACAAGTCAATCAACAGGCTCGGGTTAATGATTCTCACGGCTTCATCCAGGCATACCCACAAAGTGATGGTAAAAGTACGTGTATGCTTGTATTCTCTCTCTGTCCTCTGTGTCAGTGTCCTGCAGCTCACCCTTACCCCTCGCAGTCAAGTTTACGGGAGGTAAACAATATTCTGGATTATGAAAACTCAAATCCCTCAGTGATGATTCAAAACAGGTATGTTTTTAGTGAGCTCAGCAACACACAGACATACAAAAGAGTTCTGTGCACTCTAAATCTTGTGAATGCTTCAATGTTAATGTGACTAAGATTAATCTGATTGATAAAAGGAGTATATGTCTGAAAGTGCCGTAACTGATCCTATATCAGTACCTTGCATTCACATTTATTTGGTAAACAATGAAGACGCATGTACACAACAAGTGTAGAGTAAAGCAGCTTGTTTCTTCTTGACTGAAATGATTGAAAGACACAGGGTACTAAAAAGGTCTTTGCAGCTCACCTCAATGGCGGTATGCTTAACTTAAAAATTACTTTTTAATACTCTGTCCGGCAGAACCCGTCATGCAGCGCTTACTACCTTGGCAGAGCCAATCCTGACACACAACAGGCAGTTGTGTCAGGATTGGCTGGCGTACGCACACACGTTTATACAGCTACACTGAAATAAAGGTCACTCAGGAGGGTGAAATTTGGAAAACATATCAAATGTGTTTAAAAAAACTAAATCAAGGATTATTCGAGTTACAAAACAATCAAAGTTTCACAGCCTGCATGAATCTAAGATGGGGTGGAATATGAGGCAAGAATCACATGAGAAATTATAGCTCAGTAGAACAAATGATTTTGTTTCATGTTCTCTAGAGTAAAGACTGACTTTATTTCTGTGATCTTTTTATGGGTGGTACTTTGACACTGCAGGCTTCCATCTTCAATATCTGCTGCCCAGTGTTCATTTATGAATAGAATAGATCACACAGCACTTAAAGAGAAATTCTTGATCTGCATAATTTCTGCTGCCTCAAATCCTTAAATCCTCAAGATATGAGGGGTTATGAAGAAGGCAGAGAGGAAAGTTTTGGTAGTGATTAGTCAAGATGATATCACTAAAGCTTAACTGCACTATACTATCCTGCAGGTTTAGTATAACCTTGAATGGCAAAGTTAAAATTACGTGGGAGCATTGGAGCACTTCGACCCTTTGTCTGCATTTTAATGTATATTTAACATTAATTATATTACAACAGGTGCACTGAGCAAAGTTTAAAAGTCTAAAGCTCAGAAGTTTCCGGTGACTTATGAAAAGAGCTGCAAAATCTTAACATTTTTGCATCACTAATATCATTTCACTCATATCTCCCTCATGGAGAGGATGGCACTGGGTGAAAAGTTCTGTATTTTAAAGACATACCGCTCTGGCAGACTCCTCATAGTCAACCTTGAGGTTGGCCATGGCTTTGATGATAGCCATAATGGACTGGATTGTGTTGCTGTAGACGACCGCTCTGTACTGCCTACACTCATCTTCTGAGTATCCATCCTCGTGAATAATCCTGGAGAAAAGAGGGAAGGATGGTGATTCAGATAAAGCAACAAACCATACATAATTTATGTTAAAAAACTAAACTTAGCAATTATTCACAAAGCTGAATGCTGCTATAAAATAATAATAATGAAAAGTACTGTAGCAGACACCTAAAAAAAAAAAAAAGAACCTGTTAAAAAGAAAAGTATATTTCATGAGATTAATTTAAAAAACAACAACAACAACAAACACACACACAGATTTGCATGTGATGCTGCTGGTCTGAGCTACTGGGAACGTTCAGGTGTTTTATATCATTCAGTTACAAGAGACTAGAGCAAATATTTACTTGCTTTTTGAGTTGTATAGATACAACTGTAGAGAGGGGAAAAAAGCATTTGTTTGAAAAGACAGAAGCCTCTGGGCTGGAAACCAAACAGAACTATCTTCCCCAGCCTGCCTGAGCCAGGATGTTCAGTGGTTGTGTGATGTGCTGAATAGGACCTCATTAAAATGCAAGAGAGCCCACTGTGAAGCAATGTGAGGCGCAGCCAAAATTACTGAAAGCGCATGGGTGGCTTCCTCTCACACTAAATGATTTTAGAGAATTACGTCCTTACAAGTGACAGTCTTGTAAGGCAAAAATAAACTTGTCATTAAACTCTTTACAACTAAGAACAATCAGGAACTTGATATTTGGCACAAAACTGTTCAAACATCACATGACGTTTCTCATGTGATGGCAGGCGCACATTGCTTGGGAGTTTTCCGCCATAATGGACATGAAGCAACTGCCAGTTGCTAAGGAAAAATGTATTCCTGGCTGGTTGGAAGTGATTCCTGACCTTTTCTGGCTCTTGCTATGTGAAATTAGTTGCAAAGAAGGTCCTACACCAAAAACCTCCTACTGACTGCCAACTGATCGGTAGTTCAACTTGGAGACCTTTGTCGTCAAAGCAAAAGCTGTTCTGCAGCAACTATGTTTTAAAGTATGTAACTTTTAATTTGAAGGCAATCGATCTCTATGTCAACTTTGCGTTATACTTTTCATATTCACTACAGCGGTTTCTAGACGAGCTCATCACTTCCACCAAGTCCACAAACATACAGTCTGGATCAAAAGTTTAAGACCACTTGAAAAATGCCACAAAAAAAAAAAAATAAAATCATATTTTGCATGGTTGGATCTTAACAAGGTTCCAAGTAGAGCTTCAACATGCAGCAAGAAGAAATGGGAGTGGGACAAAACTTTTTTTGTGCGTGCAATTTATTGAAAACAACACTGTTTCACAGCTGATCAACGTTTAGGACCACATGCCTTTAAAAGACCAAATCTGTGCAAAAATGTGGATTCATTGTCATTTTCTGTCAGGTAGTCACACTGTCATGATGTTCTGATGGCGAAGGCAAAAAACTGTTCTTTTTTGAACGTGGTCGGGTTGTTGAAATGCATAAGCAGGGTCTCTTTAAACGCACCATCGCTGTTGAGGTGGGACGTAGTAACACAGTCATTTGGAATTTCTTAAATGATCCTGAGGGTTATGGAATAAAAATCTCAAGGGGAAGACCTAAAACAATTTCACCAGCACTGAGCTGGAGGATCCAATTGGGTGTCTGTCAAATCCTTGACCCTTACTGGTGCCGACTGCATCAGACAGCATCTGAGACTGAAGGGCTTCAAAAACAAAAACATCTTCAAAGACCTCGTCTCCTTGAATGCCACAGAACTGACCGTTTGGACTTTGCAGGAGAGCACCAAACATGGGACATTGAAAGGTGGAAGAAAATTTTATTCTTTGATGAGAAAAAAAATTTCACCTTGATGGTCCTGATGGTTTCCAACGTTACTGGCATGACAAACAGATCCCACCTGAGATGATTTCTAGGCGCCACAGTGGAAGGGGCGCCATAAGGGGCCGCTTTTTCCTTCGGTGGAACAATGGAGCTTCAGGAGGTGCAGAGGCGTCAAAACCCCGCTGGCTATGTCCAAATGTTGCAGAGAGCATCCCTCATGACTTAGGGCCCTCGTCTGTGTGGTGACGACTGGTGTTACAGTTTTTTTTTGGAGGTGTGGTCCTAAACGTTCGATCAGCTGTAAAGCAGTCTGTTTCAGTTTAAGTGTTGTTTCCAATAAATTGCATGCTCAAAAAAAAAGTTTTGTCTCACTGCCATTTCTTGGCTTTTTTTTTCTTTTTTTCTTTAAAGAACTTTATTTAACAAATAATGAGTTTACAACACACGGACAGATGAAGTATACAGAAGAACAGAACATGAACACACAAAACCAGGGGTAAAAAGAAAAAAGTAATAATTATATGAATACACGCAAAAATTCACATCTATATTGTTTTGAGAGCCTTTTTGCTGGTGGAGTCTGATATTGATTGTATGTACAATTCCACATCCTTAAACTTACATTTATGGATAAAAAATTTAAAGTATTAACAAATTTATTATAAAAAAAAAACATTTATCATTCTTCTTGGGGAACTTAAACAGAATAAAACATTTTCCCGTCGTAAAGAAAACTCCCTTAAAATATGGACAATAACAAACCTGCTAAATTCCTTCCACATCTCTGTGTAGAAGAACAGTACCAAAAAAGATGTCACCGTTTCTGGGTGATCCCCACAGAAAGTACAATTAGTCTTTATGTCTCTTTTAAATTTTACCATGTAGTGACTGGCTGGATAACATTTATGTAGAATTTTAAATGAAACTTCCTTCACCTTATTTACAATCAAATATTTATGGGGGATCATCCAGACTGTCTTCCAGTTGATATCTGGAACATATCGGTTCCAGTAAGATATTATATATGGGAGAGAGACCATATCTTCTTGGAATAAACTACGTATTCTCTTATTGCTGTTACCAAGTTCCTGTGAAAAGCAGATTTTTCCTACTGCTGACTCAGCTGGATCTGGGAGGTCACTGCCATTTCTTCAAATCAGACCTTCAACATGAAGGTCTGATTTGAACCTTGGTAAGGTCCAACCAAGAAAAATATGATTTTTTTTGCCATTTTTTAATTGGTCTTAAAACTTTTGATTGGGACTGTATTAGTGACCAAAGCAATCACAAGGTGTTTTTTTCCCCCTCAGCTGATTGGGAAATACACATTTTCCCCTAAAAACCAGTGGCAGTCAGATGACTGACTCTCAACCAATCAGGGAATACTCAGTTTTCCCTTATGAGTGGCGATGGTTGACCATTCTCTAGGGCATATGACTGGGAGCTTAGTCATCGAATTGTCACACATCCAAAATTACAGACAAGTTAACGTCACGTGGTTACCGGTCACATGTCTGCAAAACCTCAAGATTTTATTTATATGTCAACACAGAAAGTACTCGCACATCATCCATCAAAATGCAACAACATGTTTGATTTCTGGAAAGGTTATAAACACCAAGAGTATTAGAAGAGTGAGTGGATTTTCTTATTTTAATTTAGTTTTTATTGTTGGAATATGCTTAGTTTAAATTTAGTTTTTATTAGTTAAAGTGTTAGTTTCAGTCTTTTTAACTATTACTTTGTTTTCTTTTATTACTGTATGGAGGGTATGTGTCAAAGGCTAGATTTGGGAAAAGTCAACACATTTTACAGGAAAAACACAAAACATCATGAATGCAGCAGACTCAGTGTTGTAGACACACTCATCAGTGCCTCATCAGGCAGCATCATTGTGTTTATTTTATATCAGTTAACTTCCCAAGTTCACAAAATACTTTCAGTTTAATTCTTTTCAAAAGACCAGTTTTTATTTTTATTTCTGTTAACTAAAATGTTTTGTCACATGTAGTTTTAGTGTTTAGTTTAGTTTTTCTTAACTATATCAATCTTGTTGATTTTTTTCCTCATTTAACCATTTTATGACTGCTGGTTTCAAGGCCTATAATGGTTGTTGTATTGGTCTGTGGTGTAATGTACAAAAGAGTGACATCCCCACAGCCTCGTCACCATCTGTAGCAGCACTGAGGGCGTGGCTACTTGCTACAATATTCTTTGAACAAGTTTATTGTTTTTTCTTCCTAAGTTTTTTCTCTGACTTTCACCAGCGGATGTGGCGTCACTTTTGGGCTGCCCCAACTTCTGTGAGGGGGACACCGGTGGGTATAATGGGCCTGTATGCCCTGTGGACCGGAGGGAATTTTTTAGAGAACTCAAAAAAATTGTAATCCACTCATTTTGTCATTTCCTGGAAATGTCAAATTTTTTGGCAAGCTCAAGTTGTCACAACCTGGATGTTTACCAGTAGAATTTATTTATAGTACTTTAATATTTTCAAAACTAGATTAAAAGAAACCCCCTCAGTAATGCTGCAGGCCCCCTGGGAGTCTCACACCTTTTTTACAACAAAAATTCTCCTTTTCATCATTATTAGTAATGGAAAAATTCCACACACCAAATATTAAATTTATTTTGTACTCTGATGAAGGAAGACAAAAATGCTGAATCTCTTTCTCTCTTTTTTGTAGTTACTCTGGGATTAATGCTAATGATGCATCGAAAAAAAAACCAAGAAAAAAAAAACAACCCACATCAAGCATATTAATGTGCCTGTGAGCAGGTTTTCAAGAACTATATGAGTGCTTAGTAAGCTGCAGCAAGTGAAGAAAATCTACACAATGTGTATGACCTGATGCGTATTTTATGCATTCGTGCACCGGAAATAAATGTTCGATATCAGTGTAAGAGCGAGTAAAGAGTGTTTCAGAGACCGATGAGAGTGAGAATCAGGCGAGAGACCAGCAGTTTCATTTATGAGTACAGAGTAATCAAAGCCTATAAATACACAAGAGAAACCATATTAGTGCTTGTATGACGAGCTTCTCATACAATTACTACATCTGGTGTAAATATTTCTACAGAACCTCTAAAAAAATCCTTGTATCCTTATCAGTCTGTCTGACAGTTTCAGGTTATGAAGCAACCATCTGGCCTGCACAATATAAAATCATCACTTTTGACAAATAAAATTAACACTTGTGATAAATATATAAATATTCTGTGTATATTAGCTACAGTATATAGTTCCTTATAATTTCTGCTTTAAATGTACTTTTATTGTTATTGAACCACACACACCAAATATTACTGTTTTATAGTGGCACAAAGCAAAAATTTGTCTTATTTATCTTTTAATAATGGAGCCTTAAGCCATTATTAAAGGCTCCATTATTAAAATGCATAAAAGAAATATGTGATGTTTTTTTTCCAAGATTATAGCTCTCTCACTAATTTGTTCGCACAAAACAAAAGAAAAACAGGTGGCTCAAGATGTACTTAAAATGAATAGTTAAACAACACCAATGGCACATTTATACATTCCATATAGAATCACTTATGCTTAAAACATATACTGAATTGGCATTCATGATGGGAGGAAAAGCAAAACAATGAGCAGTCACTCACTTCATCTGCTTCACAATGGTGCTCTTCCCCGACTCCCCAGCACCTGCAGAGAGAACAAAAACAGGCAGAGGTTAAAAATATGCTCCTGTTAGCTGAGAAATGTAAACAGGCAGCCAGTAAGGCTGGCTCACATCTGGACCCTCGTCTTATCCCCTGCATAAGTCAGTTCTACAGTCTGAATTCAAAAGGCAATGCAGGGATATGTTAATTTCACAGCAGACAAGTCACAGCCACTCTCAAGAAACTACTTTTATCGTAGTTAACATTTTAATGGAAATGTCTTGTACTGACAGGATATAGGCTTTTCTTATCCTCTACTATGTTTATTCTAACAGCCTGGGGGAACCAGAGAGAGCTCATCTGCCACAAGGAATCTAACACTACACGCAGACGTACACCCAGGGGTGCCTGTCAATGCACTCTCTGCTCGTACTCGCCTGGGGTAAAGTCTTTATGGGATGACCCTCAAAATACACTGCTACGCAGCATGCAGCACGCACAATCAAGCCCCAGGGTAGGAATGGGCCAAGATACTTTCCACAGACAGCTGTCAGCTCCTACTCCTCCATGGTATACAAGTGAAGACACTAATAGATCACATGCAGTTCGCCTTTCAATAAAAACAGCTTACACAAACATCCAAAGATTTAGATTAACTAAAGTCGCTTTGTGTGCGGTGTGTACTATGATTAAATATATGACCAAAAACCACAGCAATGTCTGAGTGGACAAAAGGTGAAATTGTGCTGTTGTTCAGCAGGATATTGCGACATTCTCAAATTTACGTTATCCTCATGGTTATGAGGCAACTTGCAATTCACACCATGATGGAGTATTCATGAGGCAACACAGTCTCTGCAGCACATTATGAAGAAATGGAAGAAAGATGGACTGTCCCTGGCTCTTTGAGTGTAAAGTAAAAATTACAAACTGATTCCGCATTTCAAATAACAATGATGCAGGTAGAATAAATAAAAATGTGGGGTGTTCACAACATTGTAATCGATTATTGTTCTCAGAGTTCAGATCAAATACTTAACCTTGAATAAATCATATTTGCTGTCATAGACTTTTCTTGTTTTATTTATGTTGTATAAGCTGCAGCAGTAGTATTTAGTAGTAGTTAATAGGGCTGGGCGATTGGGCGATATAAACGATATACGATAGAAACAATATAAATTTGGCCAACAATAGAGATTTTGACTATATCGCTCTATCGCGATAGCGTATGTTGATGATGTCATCAAGCTGCGCCTGTTTTGGTCGAAAGCATCGCAGTGGCTACAACCATTATCATCTGCAAATTATGCCAGCCGACAGTCATAGCAAAGAGATGAAGCACTTTTGAAATATGGGGAAAGCCAAAAACTGCGCTTCCTCCACTTCCGTAACATTGATTCATTAATGTTGAATTCTCTCACAGCTGTTCTATTCCCATGTTGTTGCAGTATATTAATAACTAACCTCGTATTGTGGATGAATAATCTCAGTTGTTCTCCTGACTGAAGTTTGGCCCGTGTATAGCATCCTGCTATGTGATTGCATTTGTCTCTAACCACCAGAATCCCTCACGTTAACTTTTATCGAGTGGAAAAAAAGTTGGCGTTCATCCTCCAGCTTCACTGTGCTAATGTTATGCTAACATAGCTGTGTCGCTAGCAATCACGTAGCACAACATTATATAACAGGTAGTCCAACTTCAGTAACCCTACAAACGGCACTGCTGTTTAGTTTTTTGTCTTCATTTATGTTGGAAGTGATAGCAGAGCTGTACGTTTTAATTTGTTTCAAAAATCTCTCAGTCAGAACATGGTATGAAATGTTTAGGTGGAACTTCCTGTTAACTTCTAACTCCGTTAAATTTAATCAATTCTGTTTTCATGGATGTTAAACTTAATTGTTACACCTGGTAAAGCAGCAACGCTGATGATTTTATTAAAGATGAAAGAATTTAGACTGTTTTTAACTCTGTGTTCTTTTGGAGTTTTGGACCCAGATTACTCCGCGAAGCTCCTCACTGCGGCAGCCGTAATGCTCTGACAATCCATCAAGCAGTGCCGCTTACCAAAGTTGTACTAAAACATTTTTTAACAGATTTCTGCACGCCAAAATCGGTTCGAGGTCCTTAAGCACAAAAAGAATTCATACATAAGGCACAATCTCGATTTTTGAGAAAATTAAAGGATTTTAAGTGTGCCTTATAGTGTGGAAAACACTTATACATAAGAAAAGAATATATCGCGATATATATCGTTACCGCACGTGCTTCAAATTATACCGCGATATGGATTTTAGGCCATATCGCCCAGCCCTAGTAGTTAATAGGGATGGGTACCGGTATCCGGTGCCATGATGGCACCGGTTCTGACATAAACGGTAGTAACCAGACCGAAAAGCAGCGCACATTTCGGTGCTTTATTTCGGTGCTTTTTTTTCAGTGCTTTTTTTTCCTGAGCTGTGATACACTTTAGATTCTAGCCAATCATTTTACGTTTCCAAGGATAGTAGGCGGGTCCAGGTATGTACGTTCTTTTAGAGCAGAGCTACAGATTAAAAATGCCCAAGGCGAAGCGTTCAAAAGTCTGGCTGTACTTCACAGCAAAATATGCAAACTCAGCAGCCTGCAACAAGTGCTTTAAGCTGATACTGTGATACTGTCAAAGGAGGTAACACCTCGAATCTGATGAAACACCTGGAGACGCAGAGCGTTTTTTTTAAAAGCCGAGAAATGCGCCGTATTTGATAGCTTGTTGCGAGACCTCACACCGTGCACATTTACTGCGGGTGGGTTGCCTGTTATCGGACCCAGAGTTAGCAACATCCCCCAAAAACCCGAAGAGGAGAGTCCTGGCCCCTAGCCCTGCCAGTGTAGCAGAAATGATGACGGATGATGATACAGAAGCAGCCGTTCTTCTCTGCGCGAGTAGCTTAATGTTGTTCGTGTGTAATTTACATTGAGTAGGCTAACCACGTTATTACATTAATGCATGTAAGGTGAACTAGCAAACACTGTCGTAGTTACATGCGGCTGTCTTCTTGTTTGATGGCAGATGCTCCCTTCACCCTGGCCTAAAAGGCTAAAATGACCAAAGAAAAAGTGGAAAACAGCTAAACATGAGAGGTTTTTGGACAAAGTTTGTGTTTTTTCCATTGATTAAGCACTGTTTCCAGCCAAGAGTGATACCATATATGCCCCATAGCTGCAGAAAAGGCTAACAGTGTTATTTTTTTTACAAAAGAAACAGCTGAACATGAGAGGTTTTTGGACCAATTTTGTGTTCTCCATTCTTTAAGCACCGGTTTGAGCACCGTTTAAGCACTGGCACAGTTTCAAAAGTACCGGTTTGGCACCAGTATCGGATAAAACCTAAACGATACCCATCCCTAGTAGTTATTTTAACTATATAGCAATAACAGGGCCCTCTTGGGAAAAAACACAGAGTTTATAAATCTGACTGACCAGAGCTGAGATAGCTAGCCTTTCTCTTACCACACCTACACACAGATTCTTCTGAAAGTAGTAAACAAGCACTTTGGAGTTTGACCTGTGAAGCTAAAACTGCTAACAGAAATGAGTAATGATGTCTGGCACATACCTTGATGCCACTGCTGCTTTGATTAACAAATGACTAGAAGCTTTTGATATTGTATAATACAAATACTTTCTGTGATAATTGCACTGATACTACTAATCCTGTTATTTTCTCACAGCATACTTTGATCACCATATCTCATTTTGAACTACACAAGTCCAGAAGACTGCAGATCCATAAACACAGAGACAAGTCATTCCTACATGCCATTTCAATACTAGTGCTTGGAAACATTTCATGAGTCAGTGCTGAATAGAGTCCCTCCACAGTTACCTATAACTTGTGACTGAATACACAAAATGTCAGACAATCCAACTGCCCCACATGCTAGACTTAGCCCCTTCTTTAAAAAAATATATATTTTCAGTATACGCAAGGACATGAAACTACAAACAAATTGATGCATATACTTTAATTATATGAAGAAAATACAGCAAGGGATCACACTGCTGGTGGAAAAGCAGCAGACGAAGAAAAGTGGAAAATAGGGGGAAAATAAATACTGTCCACTGCCTAGCAACTGGGCAATGTGCACGACAGTTGTGGTTGTGTCTGACTCATGGCAGAAAATGAGGAGAAAAACAACACAGAGGGGGAAACAGGACTGCCAGTGCCCAATGTCCAGTTTCATTTGAACAAGATCAGTCAGCTTTAGTGTTTAGCTTACTCTCACATAAGTATGTTAAAAACACACACAAACATACACACAATATAAAAGATGAAGAATGTTAGTGTGCATACATGCGTAGCTCATCTTGCTTGCACAAGTGTTGCTGAAGTAGGGCTTATTAGCATGAAGATGTGTAGTACTAGGAAAAGCAGCAGGGAATTTGTAAATCTCCCAGCAAGACTCAGGAAATTGTCTGATTACTGATGGGTTACCATGTGACTGGCAGAACCAACACAGAGATAGTACAAGGTGCCAGGAAGCCCACAGGATTAACTGGGGTCCAGCTGCAGCTGGATGAAGCTGAGGCCTGACCCATACAACTCCCTGTATATAATCTGTGAATCTTTGAGCTTCTGTACCAACATTTTTTCAAAATGGTGGTAAAAACTGAATCGTACACTCATGTCTTCAACCCAGCAGCAGCAGAAGTAGCACAACGAACCAGATTACAAATATCGAGAGCTGCACGACCAGCCAAAGTGTTGAGACATCAACACACCGTCATCTAACAAGCCCTTCGGAGACTGACTGAATTTCCAGATTTGGGGATGGGGTGGGCTGTCATTAATACATTTGTGTTAAAGGGAAATGATCCCAAATGACTGCGGTACTTTTTGGACGTATTCCCTTCACACATTACATCAGCACAAAAAGAAAAAAACTTCAATCGAGTCCCAGGTCGCCACAGAGAGAAGAACTTCTAATCGCAGAAATGGAGAGAATGCATCAATTCCACCGGGTTATGTAAGACATCAAAAACAATCCATTTGTGCGTGTGGTTGCTCCAGGCCACCCAGTGAGTTTCATTAATTTAACTGTTAAAGAGCAGATAGAGATTAAGAAAAAACCATATCATGTATAGGGACCCATTTGGTTTGTGTTTTCTACTCAGTTAAAACCTAAATGAGTTTGCCTGTAATTGGGTATCTACCCTTTTTTGCAGATGAGCTGGTAGCTGCTTTATGTCATATTGGAATGAAATGCAATTACCTCTATTATCCTAAGGGAAACCTATCTGCTCCCTGTGTGCCAACAGATGGTTTAATGTTTGGATACTTGTAGGTGTTAAATTAACCACACAGACAGTAATCCCCAAAGCATGAAGGGGAAACACTAATTATCTCTGCAGAACTTCACCTCACTAACACAGACTCCCTTGAGGGACAGTCATTGTATGTATAGCCTTTAAGTCTATTAGAGCCACATTTGTCTCGGCAGGGAGAATGTGATGGTTCAAATGCACACAGCAGCACCACCACCACCTGCCACTGCCCAAAGAGTTGAGTTGGGTTGCAGTAATAGATTGGCTTATTAGCAGTCATTAGCTCCAAGCTACAGAGATTTCCTGAGGGCTAATTTGCAGATTAAGCCTCAAAAACAGATCCATTAGCTCATTTTTTCCTCTCTTCTTAACCTAGGAACCTATGGGTTGACAAGATTTTAGTTTTCTTATGCAGAGACAGGGTCTTAGAGGGGAAAAAACAACAACAAAAATCAAAGCTCTATCCACCCCCACATTTGACCAGCAATGAAACATGACGAGAGGAATGACTCTAATGCTTCTGTGAGAATTCCCGGCATGCCCACACCATCTCTACAGTTTTGTTGTTTGGGTGAAGCAAGAAGAAACAGACAAGTCTAGACAACACAAGAAAGAAAATGAAAGGTTCTTCCTGCTGTTGTTTTAAGATTCAACTGCCTGATATGATGAACTTTTATGCACTGTGTCATCAGCACTATTTTAATGCTAGAAATGAATCGCGTTGAAAATAAAACTAGTTTCAAAGACCTACCTCCCATGGCATTAAAGTTTTTATGCTATGTATTTGAATAGATGTGCATGTGTTTGGAGCAAGTGTGATCTATCCTGGTGGGACTGGGAGCAGGACAAAGACAGCAGTGTGGGTCCCTGCTAGCTGAGAACACAGGCCCGCTGTTGATGTTTAAGACGCGACCACTGCAATCAGTGCTATAGCTCACACAAGTTACTCACACTGCACCACCTCCTTTCACTCAGCATGACAACTTACTTGGGAGGCCATAGCCTTTCTCCAGCAAAAACATGACAAAAGGTAAATCTCAACAGACAACAGGCACTGAAGAGTCAAAACAGACAATATTGAACTCCCTTTTACCTTCTTATTGTACAACCAAGTCCCCTAAACTTTCCTTACTAAGCACTGAACACAAAAACTGGGCTGGGAGGAAATCCATCAACTGCTCTTAGATGAAAATTATGTCTGAGGGACATTTTGGTCAGTACAATCCGGTCGTTAAATCTGACGTCACTAGCCGTGTCTGGGCCTAAACTCTGCTGCAGGTCCATATATCAAACGATCACTATGGCATTACTGAGAGTTGAAAAACTGTCTAAAGTCTTTCATCTTTAATAAAATGATCAGCGTTCTGCTCTACCAGGTGTAACAATTGAGTTTAACATCCAGGCATCCATGAAAACGGAATTTATGACATTTAACTGAGTTAGAAGTTAGCAGAAAGTTAGCTCGCTAGCTTCTATCTAAATACAATATAGCATGTCCTGACTGCGGGGTTTTGGAAACAAATTAAAACGTACAGCTCTGTTATCACTTCCAACATAAATGAAGATAAAAAACTAAACAGCAGTGACGTTTGTAGGGTTACTGAAGTTTGGCTAGCTGGTATATAATGATGTGCTACGTGACCGCTAGCAACACAGCTATGTTAGCATAATATAAACAAGCTAACTTTTTTTCCACTTGATAAAAGTTAACGTGAGTGTTCTCGGTGGTCAGGAACAAATGTAATCGCATGGCAGGGTGATGTAAAAGGACCAAACTTCAGCCAGGAGAACAACTGAGATAATCCATCCACAATACGAGGTTAGTCATTCATATACTGCTGCATGGGCTGGTTTTAAAAACTGAGCTTAAATAAATGATTAGCGGTAATAAAAGCCGAGGGAGGTCAACAGTGATCCCTGACTGTTTTAGGAGCTTTTTGAGATTAAATAGAAGAAAATACAAAACATTAAACATGTTAACAACACAAAAGCCATATTAGACTACATAGCAGACTACTTTAGGACCGGAAGTAGGATTCGTCACGTCATCACTTAACGACCGGATATGAGGGGGTGTACTCACTTTGGATTTTTGTTATTAGAGTGAAAAAGTGAAAAGAAATTCTGATGTGGTTTACATGGAAAATAAATACAAATAAATCAAATTTTCTAGTATATTTGGACATGATATGAATAGAAGATTTTTTTAACACTTGCATTTAGATTTTCTATCTTCCTGGCTGACACCAGAGTTACAATAACCCACACTATGGATTATTATGCCTGCACTTCAAACACCACTTTGATATAATATATTCCAATTAAAGTTTCATAAAGGCAGTTTTTCTTGCAGTCATTTTGTGCTGCATTGCTTTTAACTGCATACTGTGCGTGCTTATGATATTGTGAACACTACTGAAGCTGTATGTTTCCTGGAGGTTTTAAGCAGCTTTTACAAACTGTTAAAAATATTTAAAACATATTGTTGTTGTGTAATAAGACTGTTTTCTAACCATCTTGACAATTTGTATTAAACCCTTAGGCACACAAAAAGAAAAGAAAAAACAACCATAGCTGCCGCAAAATAACTAGAGCAAAAGAATACATATACATTAAGTCTGGCTTATTTTTCCACTGAATTTACAATGGCCCTATGGTCAATCCTGTCCCCAAGTCAGAACTGAGCTGATGAATAAATCAATATGTGACCCCTTGGTGACTGGCTGATCCATGGAAATCTATTTCAACCCTCAAGATAATAGAGGCAAACATTGGATGTCATAAGGCTTCAAATCAATATCCACTTAGAGCAACTGAGACTTAATACTGTTTAGCACACTATGCCATTTTTTCATTATATTTGCTTGGTGCTGATAAATACTGGCTGCAGCCTTGTCTGCACTTTGACTCACTTGAGACTTCTAACAATTTATTTTTCCTCGCTTTCCACAGTCTGAGATATACAGATGCACAAATAGCACAAGACGTGTGAATTCTCACAATTTCCTTACTAATATCTAAACATATAGTACATCACACGAAACAGCAGAAACAGAAAGTAAGTAATAAAACAGCTTATGACAGTGTACACTAAAGCAATAAAGTGAGCAATAGGACCTCAAAGAAACCGAAGTAGAGAAGGGCAGAGTTAGATGGGGGAAGATAAAACCAACACACCCTGAACTCTTGGATGTACATGGAGCTTTTCTAAAACAAAATATTCATTGTCCCCTCCCCAACTCATAACTAATTTCTCCCTCTTCTACAATCAAATTTATTTTATATTCCACCACTTCTCAGACTCTTCCTCCCGCTGTCCTCAGCCGCCTACACACCAACAGTGAGTGGCCCTATGCCGCCTGCGCCTCTCAGCTACATGTTAAGAAATGTGCCAATGTAGAAACCAGACCTGAGGACTTCAACAATGCACGTGCCACTTCCTATTCTCAAAACCAGTCAAGAAGGAAATGGAAGCAGCTTGCATGAACATGTGTAAGCTGTAGAACACAAAAACACACACACACAGATATATCCATACATATCTGCCTGTTTGACAGACGGGGACAGCGATTTGGTCTCATCCGACAGATGGCTACAATGCCTCGGGCAAAGAGCACATCTGGACAGCACACTGACAACTGCTGCCATGAATGAGAGAAGACCAATTCCACTCCCTGCATGTATGCTGACTGAATGATCAGTGTGGACGATGAAAATGTTTGATTAAAATTTTACAAACATGCAAGTTCTATTAAGCAATTACTATCCACGGTAACAAGCAAAAATCCATTAATCATTAAAAGCCTCCCAATAAAAAGTCTTAATCTTTTCCTCAATGACAAAACCGCCATAATAATAAGGTGAAGAGCTGCAAAACCTCAGCTCTCCAACAATATGACTGCAACAATATTTTCTATGGAAAACCCCCTGCGCTGTGCCTGCAGTAATGATCTGTTCAGGGTTAAAATTGATTAATCATTAACATCACCGACTCTAGAGGCAGAAAAAGAAAGCAATAATTTTCAAATGTAATGCATTTGATAAGGGAACCATAAACACAGAAAATAAAGGAACAGAGCTTGAAGCACTTTGTGGTGGTTGCAACTCTAAAGTAATTAGTCACAATGGAACCACATATATAATATGCCTCTAGAGGAATTAGGAAGGGTAAAGATTAAGTAAGGCATATCAGAGGACTCAAGAGAGCCCAGGAGAGAAAAGAACGAAGCCTTTATAATAGATGGCAGATGAAATCTATTAAAATTTCAAGTAGGTAGTCTCTGTGCGGCTCATCATAAATATCTGCTTTGTTTTCATATCAGACTCTAGCCTGAGACACACTGAATAGTCACAAAGCAATTCCCTTACTTGAAAGTAAGGATGCTGCACAGACAGCCCC
>NW_024582538.1:580466-585466 GCF_018398535.1 Haplochromis burtoni | reverse complement strand
AGGCACTGATAAAACAGTGAGATGAGTGCAACGGCAAACCATTAATCACTGGAGAGGATCAACTCAGGACAGTGAAACATGACTAAAGGAGCTGTAGAGGAGGGAGAGGAGCAGACAGCCTTTACAGACTATGATGGACGACCAGAGCACCGGGTGGGTGGGACATAGTTGCCCCTGGCCTTAACTTCTAATGAATGAAACAACCTTGAAATCCCCAACATCCTGTAGCAGACAAGTGTATTTAAAAAATAAAATAAAATAAGGAAGCTCAAGTTAGCCAAACTCCAATCTGAGTCAGCCAATATTTGTTACAAATGTGTGTCCTATGCTCACCTTTTTGCCAACTGTCTCTCCTGCTTTTCAGTTAGCCGATTAAAATGTTGCGATTAACAGTGAACTGGCATAGAGAAGTGTCAAACTAATCAAGAACGTCAGTAATGTTATTGGTAAAATATTTCAGAAACTTGTTTCCACAGGACTGGCATTTGGAGGGCCATTTTTATTGATTTTAAAAGTATTCTGGGATTATGACATGTGACGAGCTGCAAAAGATAGGTTTCCCTCACTTCCTTGAATTTAGCTGGTAAGACAACATCAGGTTCTTCCAAGTACTGAGGGAAGCATTTAATTTATTCTTTTCTCCACTTCCTCTCAGCCTTTCTGCGTTTCCTCTTTAAAATTCCTAATTCCTCAGTTAATGAGGGAAGAGCCGTAGCTTAAAATTTTTCAAACCTGACTGGAGATATAGACTCCAAAGGACTTGAGGTTCGCCTGCTCAACCAGTAAGCTGTTATTTTATTTTATCTCTGTTTAACTCCTCCCTCTTTGTTTTTGTATGTTTTCTGTGCTATACACAGGTTTTACCTGGCCAGTCAGCTATCCATCTAAGAAAACAACACTATCCACAACTGACTTGAAGCGGACATTTGCCCCAGTCTCATTTTAAAAGTTCAGTCACTTCTGAGCAGCTACCATCCAATTAGGTTGCTGATGAGGCGGTCCGAGTTATGAACGTTGTTCTGACATCAACCATAGTCCAACTCCACCACTTCAGACTGCAGCTAGAATTGGTAGTCGCCTTCTGCTGTGAGAGCCGCTGCGAGCTCTAACCAGAACCTGCAGCAAGTGGAGAAATGAATCACATGCCAATATGCCAAGATCACCAAGGCCCAGAGCAGAGCATAGATTCTTGTGTGTGGCCAGCTGTAGTTAAAAACAGAGTTGGAGTCCATCAGGAGTCATCAGCAGAAGCTGAGATTCCCTGGAAAAGCAAGTACAAAAGCTGAGGCTGAGTGACAGACTGTTAAGGGAACTGTAATTGATATAAACAATTCATCCATATGAAGGACTCTCAAAAATCACACTCGTATCAAGAGGGGAGTGATGGTGGAAACTACTAAATCTGCCATCCTGTTAAGAATACTACTCACATGTGTTTTCAATACCTGGTATATGTTATGCCTCCTTGGCCTTCTCCTTTGCCATCATTATATAAATAATGAAGTTCATTTTCAGTCAACACGTCAGGATTTTTTTAAAAATTTTTTTTACAGCTCTGTAACAATAATTAAGTTGTGGAAGTTTTATGTATATACTGATGTATTTAAAAAAAAAGACAGTGGAACATATTATTTAGACATGTCCTGAATGATATTATGACGACTTCTGCTACTTCACATTCACAGTGCTCTCACAGTAGGAGCATCTCCACACCATTATTATTTGAGCTTCAGTTTCACTTCAAGCTGCCAAACAAAGCTGGGAGCTCAGTGTCTCTTCCTGGCATTAGCATTCCACAGTCATACCAGCTTTAGCCTCACAATGGTGAGGATGAACAATTGGAAGCACTTTTGTATTGGATACAGCTGAATCACAGCTGATTTGTACTACTTATCCTTCACACTCACACTGAGAAAAATGTGCCTTTTTTACAATAACCTGGATAAAATGAAGGCAAACATGAACGCATATCGTCCAGCTACATCTACTGCATCACGGGCTTATGCATTATAAAAATATCCATTACCTTCCTGCCGTGTTGCACTAATCTTTTTACTTACACACGCACACACACACACACACACACACACACACACGCACACACACACACACACACAGGCTCACAGACAGAAAAGTTCAATGAATTATGGATTTGTGTATCAAAACATAAGCTGTGAGCTGTAGATGTCGAATGATATAAACATTTGGAATGAAACAGGCTTTGTGACAAAAGCAAACATTAAAGCCATGAAATTAAAAGTTTCTTATATATTGTTCTGATATAATATGTAATGTAGCTGCAGACCTAGAGGTAACTGTACGCATGTATGCATGTGTTTTAATTTTATATTAATTGAATAAGTATGGCCAAATAGTTACCATGGGAAGATTCTTAACAAATTCAATAGCAAAGAGCTCAAAACATGCCTCAATTCCTCTGTATGTTGCTTAATAAAGTACACCAATATAATATTATGATCATTGTTGAGTTTCTGCTGGAATTCAACAGAGGAATAGGTACGTCTTTCTGCTTCAGTAGTCTTGCATATCTTTGGCATTCTGCATGAATAAAAAGATGCCGACACATCAAACACCTTTACAAATTGGCACTGCATGAATAAAAAGATGCCGACACATCAAACACCTTTACAAACAAACAGGTGCCTTATCCAACCAAGGACAGGTGAATTTAAAATCATACATTTCTAACTTTTGTCCATCCATGTTGTCCCTCAAGTACTTTCTTTATAATTTTGTTCTTCCCTGAAAGGGACAATCTTGTGTTATAAGTCCGATCAACAAAACAAAGTATGCCTGGATTTGCTGTTGTACTACAGTAACAATTAGAAACCACCATCTCCAGCTTTCTTTGTGTCAACTTAAAATCACATTTACGACAGTAAACTTTACAATACACTACAGTACACTATTTTGACATTTTCTAACATAAGGAGACATTGATATCTGGGGCCTGGATCTCCTCCATACCTGCTTCATACCCTGGTGGACGGGGCTGTGGCTCCCCACACTCCCTAGCAGATCGTTACATGGAGAAACCTTTGGAATACAAGCATGCTGATCCACACAGGTGTACACACGGGTGTTCACAGACGCGGACTACACTTTCTTGGCTGCTGCCTCAAAGCACATTGTGCGCTGTCTATCTTGCGTGCTGCACAATATCGTTTATTATTTAGTATCTACTGTTATCTACTGCTAGCTAGTTTATTGTGATGGTGCTGTTTTTTTTTATTATGTTGCTCTTTGTTGTTTGCTTTCTCTTCTGTTTTTTTTCTCCATACAGGTGATCCAGGTGTTTTGTTTGTTTTTTTTTCTTTCTTCCCCCCCTTCTCACCGTCTCTTCTCCCCTTTGGTTTTCTTTCTCTCCCTCTCTTTCTTTCATTCTTTCTCCCTGTCCTATCCCCCAGTCATGTCTGTCCCGTTTGTAGCAACTGAAAATAAAAAAATTCAAATATCATAATTATAATAAAGGTCAATCAAATGGACCAATATGGCAAGGCCATGATGATCCACTTGGTAAAATAAATCCGCTTGGCATCTTTCTTGGCCTTAAGACAACAATTCTGATGGCTAAAGATCCAAACGGGACACAAAAAAACAAAAAAACAAAAAAAAAAAAACAAAAAACATAAAGGAGACATTACTTTTTAATTTCAGTCATGGCAGTTCATCTTTTTATGCCGTCTGTACTCGATGTAAGTCTTTTACACATAAGGTCAGAATTTTTAGGAGTATCCGCCTTTGTGCGGACATGGTAGACCACAAAAATCATCAGCCTCCAGTCTGGTCCAGGATAATTACTCTAAACTGAAAGGCCATCGATCAAAGAGCAAACGAGGCGAGCAAGGCTGCCTGTGACGCCTGACCCTCTCACAGGCCTAGAAATCAGAGGCTGTCCTGGCCTTGAAGCCTTCAGACATGAAATGCCCGATCAGACCGATGCATCCGACGT
The DNA here is from genome assembly GCF_018398535.1 of Haplochromis burtoni. NCBI lineage: Eukaryota > Metazoa > Chordata > Actinopteri > Cichliformes > Cichlidae > Haplochromis > Haplochromis burtoni. Next base: position 581,493 of record NW_024582538.1, on the reverse strand, counting down.
TGCCAAAGCAAACATCATCACTCAGCTTTTTATCTTACATTTAAACGTTGCACCAACTTTGCATCCAATTTAAACTATAAAGTAAACAACTCAATAAATAGACTAAAAATGTACTTAATAATGTGTAATAAAGTGAAGTGACTAAAGAGTCCTGTAGACCTGTAGAGAAAAAAAAAGAAAAAAAAAAGAAAAAGAAAGGAAACTCAGTCATAAAAGGCCTTGATCAGATTTTGTGCTATTGCAAAGTATCAAAGATAAGTTCTTCTGACGTTTCGTCTTATACACACAAACACCAAGGTCTGCGCATTGTAAACTTTGATGGTTAAGAAATGAAACTGGAGGTATTTTGTCAAAATCCTGCAAGTTTTGTAAATGCTTTGATTTCATGAAAATTTTGTGTGCAAGTTGTGTAAAAAGTGGCATATACCCACTCCACTAGAGCAAAGAACAATCCCATTTAGTATAGGCATGTAGGGGACGTAAACTGGTCCTACTGGTGCACTATAAAAATTAACCACTCTATTATTTCATACTTTTATGGCAGTAAATCTATTTCCCTACCGTGCTTAATCATCTGGGAAATCAGTTGCTAAGAACATCCCTAATGAAAAATCAGAGAAAATTATTTGAACAGCTGGGTCAGAAGACTGTTTAGAGACTCGTATTCCTGCCGTGCTACTTGCTGCCAATCACTTAATGATGCCAATTTAGTCATAAAGCACACTTTCATTGTTTCCTCCACTGCTTTTAGCACAGTCTTCAAAGATTCTTTTGTCAGAGTTCAAATGCATAACAAAATACTCAGCTTCACATTTAAAAACTGTTCTGAAAAAGCCTGTGGCTCATCAAGCAAACTAATAATGTACTGTGTCTCTTATAATAAGCTAAATGAAACAGTGAATAGGATGTAAAAATTAGAAGAGGGCCAATAGTAGCTGCAATTAACCACAGGAAAAAGACAGGAAGTTTATTCCATCTCTGAGTCACTATGGCAACCTTAACTTGCAAGTTCAAAAAAAGCGAACTT
>NW_024582538.1:568781-580441 GCF_018398535.1 Haplochromis burtoni | reverse complement strand
CGTCTGTACTCGATGTAAGTCTTTTACACATAAGGTCAGAATTTTTAGGAGTATCCGCCTTTGTGCGGACATGGTAGACCACAAAAATCATCAGCCTCCAGTCTGGTCCAGGATAATTACTCTAAACTGAAAGGCCATCGATCAAAGAGCAAACGAGGCGAGCAAGGCTGCCTGTGACGCCTGACCCTCTCACAGGCCTAGAAATCAGAGGCTGTCCTGGCCTTGAAGCCTTCAGACATGAAATGCCCGATCAGACCGATGCATCCGACGTTGCCAAAGCAAACATCATCACTCAGCTTTTTATCTTACATTTAAACGTTGCACCAACTTTGCATCCAATTTAAACTATAAAGTAAACAACTCAATAAATAGACTAAAAATGTACTTAATAATGTGTAATAAAGTGAAGTGACTAAAGAGTCCTGTAGACCTGTAGAGAAAAAAAAAGAAAAAAAAAAGAAAAAGAAAGGAAACTCAGTCATAAAAGGCCTTGATCAGATTTTGTGCTATTGCAAAGTATCAAAGATAAGTTCTTCTGACGTTTCGTCTTATACACACAAACACCAAGGTCTGCGCATTGTAAACTTTGATGGTTAAGAAATGAAACTGGAGGTATTTTGTCAAAATCCTGCAAGTTTTGTAAATGCTTTGATTTCATGAAAATTTTGTGTGCAAGTTGTGTAAAAAGTGGCATATACCCACTCCACTAGAGCAAAGAACAATCCCATTTAGTATAGGCATGTAGGGGACGTAAACTGGTCCTACTGGTGCACTATAAAAATTAACCACTCTATTATTTCATACTTTTATGGCAGTAAATCTATTTCCCTACCGTGCTTAATCATCTGGGAAATCAGTTGCTAAGAACATCCCTAATGAAAAATCAGAGAAAATTATTTGAACAGCTGGGTCAGAAGACTGTTTAGAGACTCGTATTCCTGCCGTGCTACTTGCTGCCAATCACTTAATGATGCCAATTTAGTCATAAAGCACACTTTCATTGTTTCCTCCACTGCTTTTAGCACAGTCTTCAAAGATTCTTTTGTCAGAGTTCAAATGCATAACAAAATACTCAGCTTCACATTTAAAAACTGTTCTGAAAAAGCCTGTGGCTCATCAAGCAAACTAATAATGTACTGTGTCTCTTATAATAAGCTAAATGAAACAGTGAATAGGATGTAAAAATTAGAAGAGGGCCAATAGTAGCTGCAATTAACCACAGGAAAAAGACAGGAAGTTTATTCCATCTCTGAGTCACTATGGCAACCTTAACTTGCAAGTTCAAAAAAAGCACAGGAAATGAAAAGAGGAGGGGTGAAATGTGAGGTTCTCTCAACGGTTTACACATTTTCTTCAGAGCATATCAGCTGAAACTTGCTTAGCTGACACATTTTACTGACTGAAAGAATTCAATCCACCTCACCCCATTATGAAGCCAAATGCTGTTCCTGGCCTCAACGTTACACTGATCTGATTTTGCTAAACAAAAAGACAACATTTTCAGTGTCTGGTGAATTAAAAAGTTCTGTTATAAAATACTGTTGGCACTGTAGGTTTGACTGGGAGGTTCACTAGGCACAGTCGCTCCTGAAAAATTAAATATTTTTGGTAGTACCAACCCCCCTGCCTCCAATTATTGCAAGCTGAATGTCTGCAGCACCTGAAAGTAATTGCACACAAGTGCATTTAGACAAGTGCATTTAGATTTCTGAATCAGTATTGTACCTACCTACTGACCTCAGAGGATGTGGAAATTGCTTTGAGACGTCATCATGCAGACTTAAGCAACAGAGAGATACCACTACAGTATCCATCCGTAGCACATCTCAAACAGAAAAAAAACTTAAATCTACAACCAACAGATTTGCAAAGGAGAAAAAATGTACAATAAAAGCAAGCAATAAATAAATAATAAATGCCCCTTGAGACTGCTCAGTTTGTTTGCAGATGACACCCCTTCTTGAGTTTGTGTCTTTACTGACAATCTGTTCTGGGCCATAAGAAAAAAAGAAAAAACAAACACACACACACACACACACACACACACACACACACACACACACACACACACACACACACACACTGGCCTTAAAGAATACAGCTCTCTATACACTGAGAACAACCACCAGACTTCTCTGGTTAATGCATAACCTTGAGTTGTCCACATAGTCATTGGGGCATTAACTGTCAACTGCGCACCATGCTGCATGTCATGGTGGTGGTGAGGGACGAAAAAGCAGCAAAGCCGGCAAATGGTTCTGTCTAACTAGTTCCCCAAGTATTTGTTTTCCCCTGGAGATTCACCAATCTTGCTCTTTTCCTACAGCTTACTGCTGAAAATGTTTTTTTAACCAAGTTCAATCTAGTCTGAACTCTCTGAGAGGCAAGTATCACAAATACAAGAGAACGTCGGAAATATTTATTTAAAACAAACAAAAAAAAACAAAAAAAAAACAAAACAGGGAATTTAAGTTACTTAAGGTTACAAAGCTTTTTTTTTTTTTTTTTAAACATTTCCACTGAAGTACAGTGTTTACATTCTTAGGCATATGCCCCTCAGTATTAGACAAAAGATTAGCTTAACAGTTCTCTTTTTTTATTGGATCTTTTTTGCAAAGAATGCAAAAAAGTGTTAATACAGAACCTGACTGAACAAATTCTTGGATTTTTTTTCTGCAGCAAAAAATGTGCCTTGTGCTCTTTTTGGCTGATATTTTATACAACTTAAAAAAAAGGGGGGAGGGGGCAGCACGCACACACACACACCCACACAGAATAAGCCAAGCACAGAAACAAGGAAACTAGTCTGGACTTGCCTAAGGACAACCTCTTTCCAGAGTGTAATATGAAACAAAGTCGTCTTCCCAAGAAATAACACATCATCATCAGTGATGACATGTGAAAAAGCACAACTCCAACCAAGCTCCAATTGTGTTGAACTACCACTGTTTCCTGTCCGCAGACAAACAAGTCATAGACATTTCTAATTCTGGTTCTTTTCTTTCTCCCCACTCATTGTCCTGGGGCTGTAAATGTGTTTACCCTTATGGATATATATTCATTATCACACACTTTATTACCACTATGGACACTGCTTTACAATGTCAATGCTCAGCTTCCTGTACACTTTGGCACTTTATGGCCTAATGAACTCTCTGTTCTCTCAATGCTATGACCTTTTCAAGTTGACCCTGCCACCCGACTACTTCAACACAATCAGACATCACTGTCCCATAACAAGACAGTAAAATATTCATGTATTTATACAAGAGTCATACACATTTGTCTACCACCTGCTTGTACAACACTGCCCTTATGCTTCACGTGCAAGTTATTTATCATATCGGTGCATCCTGAACACAAACCAGTTCTGTTTGTCAATATTCATTATGCTGTCAACAATATGCTGACCGCAATTCAGTTCAGGTAGGTATTATGGCAAAAAAAATTTAAATGAGGCACTAGAAATCAAAATAAAGTTTGTTAAAATATTTAGTCAATGCTCAATACCATTATTAAGAATATCAATTAAAGACTAGCACTGAAATACTCAGAACTCTGTTCTGACATTAATTACTCGTGAAGAGTGTGTTTTTAGAAAACACACTGGTATGCAGAGAGAAGGAAGTCTAATTTATCTGTGCACTGTGCTGGGTATGTGATTTTAATTAATGTGTATGTATGTGTTCGTGTGAGTGGATGAGTACTCTCCAGGAATACGGAGTGCTCCTACTCTCACAGAGAGCTCTTTGTGTGGGCACATTGCCCCTGAACCAGCATGTCTACCAAAGCCTCGTTGAAGCTTTGTTTGGCTTGTTTTCCTTTTGTTTATTCCACTTCCTTTCAGGTTCCTCTCTGTGCAGCTGATCAGAATGATGACCATGGATAGAGCGAAAGAGGCTTATTGAGAAAAAAGAAAAAAGGAATAAATGCCAACACCTGATAACTGAATGATTTTAAAAAGCCACCGAACACTCAAACTAGCTGTACTTCATTCACTCATTAAGGTGTTTTGACATTTTTACAAACAAATGAGGAAACCTGTGCACTGTTAGCGAAAAACAAAACCATCAGAACGATGGTCCAACTACGGAGACCATAAATAACTCAATAAGCTCTTCCTGAGAGGGCCAAGTAAGTATTTTTGTTCATTTGCTGTGCTCATTTGTCAACATTTTAGCACAGTTTGTGGCTATGCAGCCCATTCATAACTTCAATACACACTGCAAAAGTTATTGACAGATCTCTAAAGTGACTGCAGCTACTCATGTTGCCTACAGGGCATAAAAGGTAATGGGGACTCCAGCGTATTAAAAGCTACACTGCTCACCAAACCTAAGCTGACCCCCTTGCCTGTCCAAAACACTTTTTGTGAGTTTTTTATTGATTTTGTTTTAGACTTAAAAAAGTTACGTTAAAAAGCGAATAAAAACCAGGCAAATGTTATGACTCCATTTCACTTTACTATACTGTAGCCCATGTGTTGTGTCCACTTTTCTGTATGCCGTTTAATGGTACAGAATCATGGTATGATTTACTGGCACGGTTTTAAAAATAGCAATGAAACCATCTATCTATAACAGCCCACTGGAACAACTGGAAATAGAGAAACAGCAAGCATGAAAGACAGACCAGAGGCTCTGTGAGGAAAAAAAAAGCCACAATCTGTGAATCTTTAAAAGTTCCCAAAGAGTGGATATAGCCACTGCTTATAAGCGTGCCTGATGACCAATCATCTTTGCGTTTAGAAATAGCAACCACAGGCAGTCACATTCTCAGCAGGTGATTACTGTTGCATCTAAAACAATGACAATATGGAGTCAGTATTGAATTTAAATACACTTTCACTTATTCAATGTGCTAGATTTTACAGCTGTGAAATGAACTACTCTACACCAGTCACTGATGAAGCAAAACTATTGTGCCTGGAATCTCAAAATTCTGCTTTTTTTTTTTTTTTTAGAGAGAAGTACTAAATCAATAAATAAAAGATTTAAAAAACAGTTTAAACTTTGTGTGCACATAAAAGGTCTTTATGCAGTCCAGTTAGTATTTATTGATAGAAGCAAAGTGTGTAAAAGTAAAAGTGGGGAAAAGGGCCATAAATTAAACACTGTATTTTATTCCATGATGGTTTAAGGTATCAAGAATTAAAACACAGAGTCGCAAGTTTTCTTTTAAGACATATCCGGGTGCACGGGCACCTTCATTACTCTTGGTGACATCCTTTCCGCAGGTTATTGTCCCACACAGTCCTGTTTGCTTTGAAAACACTCTGTGCTCCAGCGATAATTGCCATAGTAACAAGAGAACTGAACCCAAAGCTGTCTGGATCTTTCCACACATTGACAATTACAGTTCACTGAAGCTGACATGCACAAGACTGCCATCAAACACTGGGTCAAAGATGACTAGACAAAGAAGATTCACTCATTAACACCACTGCACTGAGAGAAAAGTCTCAGAGCTGACCCTTGATGATAAAAACATTTACTTGACACTCACATGGTTTCCTAATTGCATTCAAGAAGTGGCACAAAAAAGGGTGGAGATATAGTCTCTGCTTGTTGCACTCAGCTGCTGATTTTTTTTACGCCTTTTTAACTGTTGTCAATCCTGTACTGACTCACTGTGCATTAATGCTCTTTTACAGAAACATCCCCAACAGTCACTCAAGGTAAAAAGCAGCCCTACGCAACACAAACAGCCCAAGCTAATGGAAACATTATAAGCATATCAGAACCACAAAGACAGTATGAGGAAGTTGACTTCAAAGGGAAAAAAAAACTTTCTTTGACTGTACAAAAGTCGAAACAAACTCCAGAATGTGGCGTTGTGAGGGTCAGGCTCAAGAAGAATGAAGAAGTCCCTCATTTATACTGTTTATACATAATCTCATGTAATCTCAGTAAGCAGTTCATCATGCATGAACCATTAAGCATTTTGCAAGACTAAGCCTTTGTTAAACTGAAAACTTTATGTCTGGGAGGAGATCTATAGGACTCTTAAAGACAAAGACATTGTTTTCTCTAAGTTCTCTGAAGGCTTAGTAATTGTCTAACCCAGAAATTATTACAAGGGAAATTTAAGTTGTTTTGTTTGGTTGCATGTGAACATGGTGTCCAAGCTCTCACGTAGAAGCTGTGCATGTTCTCATAGGACTATAATTAAGTCTAGTGACTACAGTTTCAAACACATGCTGCACCAACACAAGTCCCCATTATTAGACTATTGATACAAGGCAAAGAAAAAAAACTAAACTAAACACCTTGTCTTCATCTATCCATCATCTGCTTCTTTATTTTATTTTTTTAATCCAAAGCAAGTTCTATCCAAGACCTCTCTCTAGTGCAATCAAAATTAATTTAAAATACTGAGTAGATTTTTTTCTGTTTTTTTTTTTTTTAATTTAAACAAGTAACAGGCCAATCACAGCTTTATATTGATTATCTCTTTAATCTGACACTGAAGCACAAAGAAAAAACAAAGAAAATTTGCCAAAAAATCTAAAAACATGCGTAATTCTGATGTGGGGTACATTTGCTGGCTGCCAGTGCCAGGCACCAGACCTGACAAGGAGTGCTTTAACACAGAAACTGGAGCAGAGTGAAGCTAGCTGTCATCAAGTTTTCACGTCCTGATGTGAACACTTCAGGTGGCTGATAATGAAGTTCTGCTGATGCAGGTGCAAATGTAGATGTAGATGTTCTGAAACTCCAGTTTTGACTAGTATTATAATACCAACTGTAATGGGGTGTGACAACACAAGCTGCCTGTCTGAGAGAGTCTAAATAAATAATTTAAAGAAAAATGTCTTGGTATGAATAGCCTGGCTTTTAGATACGAGTAGTAAGAGAGTCAGTAAAGGTAGGTTATAGCTGGATATCATACAGCAACGCAGAAAAAGATTTAAATTTAACTCCACAGATATGTGGAAAGATTTGTTAAAAAAAAAGCTAATAAAAAGTATCATGTAAGAAAACCAGCTCTGGTATAAAAAGATTTGTTTAACGCTGCCAGCTTTGTCAAACTCGGGGATTTATTTTCCTGTTTAAGAAACTATACTTTTGTGCATCACATTAGCTTTTCCGGTATATACGTCAAGCACTAAGGCTGAGACCTTACCACAATCACTGCATTACATCCTCTGCTTTCCTGTCTTTCTATAGCTGCTCCATCAAATAAAGGCAAAACAAATTTGTGTTACTGTCAGTAGGAGTCTTGAAAAGTTCCAAAATTTAGCTCCCACCTGTACTGATGACTGTGTGGGTGCATGTAAATGTGTTTATAGTCTGAACACAAAAATGGGAGCAAAGAACATATGCAGTCCAGAACTTAATGTCAGCATAAACAGACTACACCCAAACAACTGAGTCATCCGTGTCCCTGCTCCTCTAATGCTCGTCTCTTTTCATGTAAAAGGTCACAGTTTGATCCTCAGACGAATGTCAGGTTCCTATCCTTCCTCATGCTGCATCTCTGAGGCGCATTAACCTTCAGAAGTCATATATTTCAGGAGCTATATGACCACAGGCGTTCAAATGCATGGAGCAAAGATCTGTGTGCTGTGTTTGCAGATTCATGATCTGTTAAGGTAAAAGAAGCAACAAATGTAGTCAACATGCATTAGTGGCTGTTTTAACTGCATCTATCAATACCCTTCAAGTGCACAATGTCTCTTTAAGGGTACAGTGGGTCATTTTTAATGTAGAATGCTACTGCCAACTGGGAAGTGAAACAAAAGTGAATGTAGCCGCCTAATCAAAATCAAGTAACAAATCAGAGTGAAGTGCAAGACATCAATGAACTGTTTATTTTGGACTTTGGCAGTAGCAGCTTAGAGCAATAACTCATAGCAATAACTCATAGCATTTCTGCAGCCTGACCCTGCTCACTTCCTGCTTTACAGGAAACACGCTACACAGCTCTGCCCTGCCCTTCCTGTTCAGTGAGCCTGTATTTTTACACACATACAGTTTGCAGTGGTTGATGTCCGTTGCTCCAACCACTACCAACTCAACCAAGTAACAGAAGACATTAACCAAGCTACATACTGCACTGCATCATTTTATCTAACAGTGTGTATATATAATCTGCAGAATTAACCTTAGTATACTAAACTCACAAAAACATTCAAACTAAAGTCTCTGCAGATCATAACTGCCACTATTCTGTTGCACTGAAAGTCCAATCTACCTTGTCTTTGCCCCTGAATGACAACATGAGATTGAGCCAATGAAAACCCCCAAGACACACAGCTTGGATAACATCAGGACTACACATGTGCCTGGACTGACTTGGTCTGTAATTGAGAAGTTGGTGTTAACAAAGCAGTTCTCCTGTAAAGATGAAAAAGTTCTATTTAAGGTTCCCTTGAGAAACTGCTGAGACCCTCCCCAGAATCCTCCATTGTCACCAGCTCCCCACAGTCTTTAATCAAACTGGAATCTAAAGGGCAGGCCATTTTTCATCACAGGCCCAGGCAAAATCACCAAAATTGATTAAAAATGGAGATCTTTAAAAAAAGAACCCTTCATATGAGCACGAAGACCCGTATGTCTTATTATATTAAAATTGGCATCATCATCGTTATGTCAAGGTTTTTATAAAACATGAAAAATCTATCCAATCAAAACATACCATATAAAAGGAAGACAAACACAGAGACAATGAAGGGAGGGGTGGGCAAAATTGCTGGTGTCTATGCTCCTCAATGATGACCAAGAGCTCAGCTTTCTGTCATCGGCTGTTAGAGGTCAGCGTACATATCAAGCTAAAGCCTTACGATCAAATGGCTTCCACTAAAAGTCATTTCAGAGATTAGCATTCATCCCCATCAAATAGTCCTCTACTTTTTTTTTTTTCTTTCAATCCAAGTCAGATTCCTCTTCTCTCATATAAGCATGGTTCACTCAATCTGGTGCCCACTGTACAGCTGCATTCATGTCTACATCAATCAGTGCATTGGTTTTAATTGAAGAACACTGAAGAGATTTCTGAGCTGACACAAGTGGCAGACTGTCAGGTTCCTTTATTTTCACAGTTGTGACTATCTGTTTGCTAGGCCTAGTGTGGAAATATCAGAGGTTGCTTAGACTCTGTGTGGCAGAAAATACCATGTGCAGCATTTTTTAGTTGCTGAAAACAGTCAAGAAAATTAGTGGGCTTGTTTAGTCAGACTAAATGTATCAGGACAGAAGTGCTAAGATGCATCTGAGACAGGAGGTGTATGTTTTTTGGAGGTTTTATTTGCCCCTCTCTTCTCTTATTGATTTTAAAAAAAAAGAAAGAAAGAAAGAAAAAAGCTCTGAACACTAACACTGTTTCCCTTTCTTTTCCAATACGGAGTGCCACACTGAGACATTTTTTTAATACTTTTATCATCCAGTCCATTACAAATATAGACTTTGTGAAGTCAGATCCAAGGTGCAAGATTATAGTCTCAAGTTTGCCGGCACTTGCTGCTGATTTGTTTCCCTCTGAAGGTACAGAGCTGCAGGTCTAAATGCGTGCAGTGTTTTACAGTGGCAAAAAAGCGAGCAGAAAAACAGGAAGTCAACCTAGTGTGACTGGCAGCCGTTGTGGGCAAGTTTGAGTCAGTGCATAGCATTCTTCCTTTGGCTCAGTTTCCCTTTGAGACATACTCAAAGAAGATTGGTCAGATGCTCAGAAAAGGTCAGAATCACTTGTTAATGCAGAGAATTACTGACACAAAAACTAAAAATAAGAGCACCACTTTGAAAGATTAGATTAAAACTTTCAGCACCAAACCAAGCTCGGGAAAACACATCTCACATTTAAGATCGAAAGCCATTTAAAATTGGATGCAAAGTCATGTCTCTGAACCACTACAACTAAAGAGGCATGCAGGTACATCACTGATTATCTGCCTTCTGCTAAAGCCATGTATCTCCTGCATAGTTCACCTCAGTACAGTTGTCTGTTCTCTTCAAATTAACTGGCAGAGCTCAACTACTAACTGACAGCAAAGCATGCAGCACAGCCATTCAACACCCCAAACCTTTATCACATCAGGTTCCCTTTAAGCTCCTTCCTTCAGCACCCTGTTCATCAACCTCTTAATTCCTAGCCATGTTGAGTTGGGTGAGGCCTAAAGTTTTGAGCTCAACCCTTTTAATCTCACCTGTTCCACTTTCTGTAGCCTTTATTTTTTAAACTGCTGCCACATTTTAAGAAAAGGGACTTCTGTCTGTCAGTCTCCAGAGGGTGCTAAGAATAAAGATTTAGGTTTCAATCAGCACATGTCTGTTTCCACACATGAAAACCAGGTAATGTAGAAGTTACCGAAGTTACAACACACTTAAAATACTGTTTCGTTTCACTAAAGGAACTGCATGGGTAAAGCAGGCAGGAGGCAGGACACATGACACTCCCTCACTGTAAATTCGACAAACAAATACCTGTATTATCATCATATGGCTACAAATGGACATTTTTGTTTTCTCATGTGCTTCCATTAGCTAATGTCTAGAAAAGTTCAGGACTGCGATGCCTTCAATGTTATTAAAGAAAACATACCGATGATCAAGTGTTGCCTAACATGCTCTATTTTTAGTGCATTTCCTGCTTGTAAAAGCAAAAGTAAAGCATCTGTGGAATCACTCACTGCAGCTCTCCGTTATTTAAGGTCTCCTCCCCTGCCTCGAACATCTTTTATTTACAAAATACTCCTGATAGTAAGACACTCCTGATAAGCAATAATGTTACATGCCTCAGTGCTGCTATTGGACGGACTGGCAAACTACATGAAGTATTAGGCAAGAAAAACAAAACAGCCAAGAAAAACTACAAACATAAAAAGGTAGAAAATGTTTATTTAAGAAAACTAGGCAGTGTTATAATTCCTTTTGTGACACTAGAAGTAACATATAACTTATGCAATCCATTGACCTCTGTCCTGAAGCTAAAGCAAGCCAGGGAGCATTATCTCAGTAAACAAGTGAGTGAATCATTTTCTGAATGAGATGCTGCTCTTCAGCAGAAAGAACATGAAGCTGCAAAATAACATTATGCTACAAAAGTGAGGCAGTGCCATGCGCCACACAAATGATGACTCCAAGTTCCAAGCTCTCTCCAAGTTGGCCTAAGTATGCTGGGTGCCATCATTGCCACTCCGTTTCTCAAACATATGCATTCATTGCTACTAGGCATGCACCCCCTTGAGACCCCCCAGTTGACCATACATTTTTGATTTTACAAATGAACAGTTGTCCAGTTCAAGCATCACACCAACCACACACATCGACAGCAGGAAGGATATGGTGAAAAAAGGGAAAGCTCTTTTTCCAAAAGGTCTGCTTTTAAATATCTATTTCTGAGTCTGACTTCAGTTCAACTCTCAGATCTCGTGCAGATCCAGCCAAGTCTGCTCACTCTTGGTTAAACAGAAATAGTTAACAGTGACCGTGGTCCCACCCTCTCTCTGTTCTCCTACTCAGTATTCCCTGGCTAAAAAGAGCCTCAGTGTGGGAGCACACCAAACTGAGGCCCCACAGAAAAACCACATAATTACAAATCACAATAAAGCCCTCAGTACTGTGTTCCTGCCTGAAGCTCAGCTGCACCCTACTCTGCTCCAACTCGAGGCCTTTGCTCACAGCTACATGCCCCCCTTCTTTTGACACTTTCTTTCAGTCTGC
>NW_024582538.1:567148-568761 GCF_018398535.1 Haplochromis burtoni | reverse complement strand
CACACACACACACACACACACACACACACACACACACACACACACACCCTCCCCCCCTTTCATCTCTCGTCTTTCTCTTGTCCCTGCAGTAAGTCTTACTGTGGATTTGGACAAACAGATACAAACGAGGTAGCAGTATGGTGCCTCCATGTCTCTGGAGTTGTTCTGTAAAAGGCATAACATACAGTCTACTCTGGCTGGACATTGGTTTGATGTACCCAGAGTTCACAACTATATGTATAATTACGTACACCTAAACCTTTATGCCTGGCATTTTGAATCATTGTGTCAATGGACTGTTACTCATTGTGTCCATCTCTCTCCTTTTTTTATTCAAGTCACACAATCCTCCAAAAGCAGCCTACACTATAGTCGTAACTATTCTCTAATATAGAGTACTCAGCCTGCTTCACTTCAACTCACATGAACACTTAAGAAGTAGAGATTTAATACTACAGCTTGCAGTAGTTAAGTGGGAAAGGGGCTGCAGGACTGCTGCAGGCACATCGTTGACAGACAATGTTCAGCCTTCCCAAGAGGCTCTGCGCAATGATCAGCTACAGATAATAAAAAAAAAAAACAAAAAACTTTTTACCTGTAGCTGTGCCTCACCAAGACATTGTTCAGATCGTTTTGTTTAGGTCAACACTACAAGAGCCTATAATAACTTTCTGTTAAAGCACCAACTATAAACACACAAAAACATTTTATTAGCCAAGGAATGGTGCCATCGAAATAAAGAGCTAATACAGTCCAATAAAGAGCTAAAGCTACGGCTTTAAACAAACAAGACTAAGCCGATCATTAAGCTGCATTCAGGCATAAGAAGCAAGTCTCTCCAATGACTTAAAAAGGTATATGGGTTCAATTATTGCTACAGGCAAGTGGTGGTCCGAAAAGATGGCAAGGGCAGAAACACAAGTAAGATAACTCACAGAGATAGAAACAGTACAGAAAATCCACACAGCTAAATGCATGCAGAATAATCCTGGAAATAAATAAATCCTGCAAAAAGTGAAATGCCACTGCCTCTAAAGTCTTTTACACACAATAGCATGTGAGACCTTACAACTAAGTATCCAGACATGCACAGGATGATTTCACAAAGATAACCAAAATCAGTTACTTTTAAAGTCAGATATAAGATATTAGATCAGCTCCTCCTGTATCGACTCACTGGATGATTATTTATAACCCGGTACCTGACAACAGATAACAAGTCATCCCCGAAAAGGTTCAAAGGTTAAGAATTAACCTAAAGAGTCATAAAAATGGATAGCTGTGCTTTTTATGGACAGGCCATACCTAACTTAAGAGTTATTGCATGTGTTCCCATTTAGTCAGCTCTTGTTTTTATTTGTCAGCTAGGAAAAGTAGGTCACTAGAAAAGCATGATTTCATCATCCGGCACCTTTTCTCTGTCAATATTTAGGCGACAACATTAGTTCTATGTCCACTGACAACTTTTTGGCTATTATTATTTTCTTTTTCTGTTAGAGAAAAGTTACTCAAATTACACCAGGGGTCGGCAACCCTGGGCACGCGTGCCGAAGGGTTAACTGATGGCACGACCATAGCTGGACTGGCCATCGGCACACCGGGCATTTGCTCGG
>NW_024582538.1:546289-565935 GCF_018398535.1 Haplochromis burtoni | reverse complement strand
GCTTTTATTAAATAATTATCTGAAGCTTACAACCAAAGTTTTTATCTGACGTAAAATGTATAGAAATCATACATATACCAACAAGACTGTACATCACTGTCACAACAGCGTTTGTTTCATTCAAAGGCTTTATGGCTTTAATACCTGGTGGGCCGGTCTCTAGTCAAAATGCCCGGGCCGGTTTTTTGTCCCAGTCCAGCCCTGGGCACGACACGCAGTGAATTAATCTGAGAAGGTGCATCAAAAAATAAATGGCCGCACCAGCGGTGCACATCACAAATCAGCTCGCATAGACACATTAGTTGTGCCGCTTCTTAATGACGGTATCTTAGCTAACAACCCCAACTACCAGATTCAACTTGTAATTGGCTAAAAATAACTTGGCCTACTGGTGAGAGGGACGTTGTTAGCTTTCCACATTCTGACACTTCAAAAGCTTCAGGAGCTTTCTGCTCAGCACAGCATCAGCACCATGGAAATACACGGATACATCCGTAGACTCAAGACAATTCACAATGCGTTTTGGGGACTTTCAGGTGTTTGGACCAATGTTTTCTTTTCTGATCAAACCAGAAATCTTTAATGAGCAGCTAGATTTGTCTCGCATTAACTGGCTGAGTTAATGCCAGTTAATGCAACATTGAAGCAGCTGGAATCCATAGCTGTGCGTGTTCATGGAGTTTGCATTTTCACCTGCTGGACATCACTACCTGACAAGTTTAACTGTCTTCAGAACATTGCAGAGGCCTTATTGACAGTATTTGGCTCTACATATCTGTGTGAGCAGATTCTCTCTCACATGAGTCCTCAGGTAGCCGTCTGAATGCTGGACACTCGGAGATGTCTCTGAGTGGGAGACCAGAGATCACATTAACATGTGTGTCTCTGTATTAACAAACATGATATATTGGCCCAGTTCATTTTTCTTATCATTGTTGTGAGGAGACCATAAATAGCATTTGCATTTTCTGTTGCACAGTTCATTTGTTGTTATGAAGTTCTTGTTATGGATAAAAAGTGTCTTTTTTTTTGTTTCAAAATAGCTGATAACTACTTGCTGATAGCCGCCAACATCTGCGAACAAATATAATTCTATAAAGTGGTTCTATATAGTGTGTAACTGTTCATATAGAGCGTTATTAAATTTATTGATAATGCAATCATGTGGCACACTGACTTCTGAGGAAATTTTAAATGGCACTCGTCATCAGAAAGGTTGCCGACCCCTGAATTACACCAACATTAAGTAACACTTAAACAACTGTGTCTCAGGGAAGGAATTTGGAATAACGTAAATAAAACCATCACGTGCTCCACTTATTTGTTTTCCTAACCTTCAGCTCAATGATATTTGACAAGTGAGCATGAGCCATTGGTGTAGTTGTTGCAGTCACAGTTATTTGAGTAGAAAGTGGCTAGGGTGTCAGTTTTAGGCTAGGTTAGGATTTATAGTAACAATAACCTAATATCTACTTTGTACTTCCAGCATTCTAAGGATAAGAATTTGGCTAATGTCATAGGTTTTTTCCTTTACCTTGAAAAACTCCTGAGTTGTATGCTTTGAGTTATTACCAACTTGCACTGTGAAACACTTTCTAATCAGTTTTGCAGCATTTGGTTGAATCTGAGCAGATGGTATAGCTCTGTTCACTTAAAAATTCATCCTGCAACTTTTATCAGCAGTCACAGCATCAATAAACACTGGTGACCTGGTTCCACTGGCAGCCATACATCCCTCTACCATAACATTGCCCCCACATGTTTGACAGATGAGCTTTTCCCCATGTCTTGCCACACTTTTCTTTTCCCATCAATCTGGTAGAAGTTAATCGTGGCTTCTTATGTTCGCATTACGTTTTTGCCCCCCCCCAAACTGTGCAGACTCTTTTAGATGTTTTTTGTTCTTTCGTTTGTTTTTTTCCTTGGCAAAGTGTAATCTGGGCTTCCTGTTCCCAAGTGCAACCAGTTGTAAACCCTCTGCATTTCCATTCATAAAGGCATCTCTTGATTGTAGACTTTAACAATGATACACCTTCATCCCTCAGAGTGTTCTTGACTTGATTAGATGTTGTAAAGGGCTTTTTCTTAACAGAAATAATTCTCTCATCATCCACTTTAATTGTCTTCTGCAATCATTCAGGATGTTTGGGGTTGCTGACCTGGCCGATACATTATTTTTAAGCATGTACCAGGGTGTGGATTGGGCCTAAAGTTTTTGCTGTCTCTGACATGTTTAATTTGGTTTTTGCAAGCTGATGATGGCCTCCTTCACTTGTACTGTCACCTCTCATATTAAGAGTTCCACTGAACAGTTACCAAGTGCAGAAGGAACAGACCTAATCTGCCAATTACTTTTGGTATTACATTGGGAACTAAGCACAATAAGTTGTTTTTGTGAAACAACTTGAATTAAAGCTGACAGACTGCCTTTCAAAACCTGATAGTGATCTCTCTCTCATACAAGTGAGATACCTCCCCCTTATTACAGTTACAGCCCCTAAATAAATCAGTACTCTGACACTAAGCTGCAGTTATATAAATGTTATATGTGTTACCACATAGCTTGACACCTATCTTACTTTGATAAATGTTTTACGAAAAACTTTTTACACCACCCGCTTTTAATAGCAGACGTTCTATTTATGTAATGCCTCTACATGCAAAGTGGACAGAGGAGGGGACACAGCTTCATGCTTTTACATGCAAAAACCAATAAATCACCATGTCATCATCCAGACAACGTGTCACAGCTACTGAGAGTATAGTCTAAAAGGTTATGAAATCAACTAGAAAACACTTCTATTGTTGCTGTTAATTATACATAATTTAATAAGCACTTCCTACTAAACACATTTCCTCCACAGGAAGGTTTTTTGTTTTTTTGGAGCTGATATGAAACTGAACACAAGTTCAGATGTCATGTTTGAGGGAATGTCACACTGCTTTCCTCCTGCCAAATTACACACCACACGAAAGCTCTCAATAACACACACTCACACAAACATACACAACTAACAAGTGGCAAAACCCAGCTTATGCTGCCAGGGATTTTTCTTTATAAAAAAATCCCAGGGGTCTTAATTGTGCCCTGCTGCTTTAAGAGTGAATGTTTATGGGGTGGAAAACAAAACAACACACAAAGTACAAACACACTTTATTGCTCATACACATTCTTTCCAAAAACCTTTTTTAGCTTGAGGGGTGTATTCAGTCAAATCTGACTATTATGTGAAAAAGATCATTTATAGCAGTCGTCTAGTATCACAAACACTTATCAACAACTACAGTTCAACTATGCACACACACACTATGCTACTGGCCAATTAAGGGGTATGCAAGTCATATGTCAGTCTCTTTTTTTGTTAGTGTCTGCACTCTTTCTTCTTTTATTTTCCTTAAGCATACAGTTTTAAATAAGAAACAGAAATGCTTCATAAAACTTGTTAAAAAGCTCGTCACATATACTTGTTTAACTCTTTGCGACACACTGCCGTGCCTGCACTTTGCCAACATAAACCAAGCAACTGACACAGGATGGGAGTGCTGGTTTCCTCAAACCCGTCAAACAAAAGGCTCGCATCTAGTTCTCTTTTACATGCAGTCAGCTAAAAGAGGAAGTGAGAGATGGGGGATGGGGGGTTTGGTACTGAAACAGGAAATGACATCAATTGCATCTGCACAGTTAGCAACCATGAAGGAGGGAGCATCACCACTTGGTGGGGGGGGGTTTGTTGAGGTAATTCGGGGCACTGACTTAGATTTATATAAAAAAAAATAGATTATTTACTTATTTAATAAGCAGAATAGGAATATTCTGAATGGTTTTCATGAAAACTCTTCAAGAATATGGGAGGAATAAAACAGTAATGCCATTTTGAACTCAAAGGGATGAGATTGCCTAAAATTCTTCTTCAGTGTGCTCCACTGCTTTTTTTTTTTTTTGAGTTACTAAGTAATTTTCCAAGAAGAAATCCTTAATTTTATTAGACACTCCAGTCTACATTTCCAGGAGAAATTTATTTTGCAGAACCAACATGTATCCTATGGCAATATTAATATTTGTGAGGTCAGTATAGCAATAAAAAAGCCATTCAGGTCGTCTGATAAGGGGGAGGAGAATGCAGTAGAGGTTTCAGCTGCAGCAAGGTTAGCAGCAATGCACAACTTCAGCATGTGTTCAGATATTTTTTTTAAAAAAAGGATAAGATGGGATTTAAGCAACTCAGCAACCATGACTATCATTTTTTATGTTAATAATTAACTGTTCTTTTTCACGAAGCCAAACCACATGAGTGTAGCAACATGAACTGTTTCAGTTTGGTGCTCTAATGAAACTCTACTGCTGTTGACCTCAGTTTGGTAGATTTTCAAGGAATCTTTTAGAGGACAGAACTGTGTAAAACAGTATTATTGTTACACAGGACTTGACAACAAAAATAGCTGTCTACATGGCAGGAAAATTAATTACCTTTTACTGTGGTTTTAATGGGGAGAAATTATGTGGATAATACACATGTAGTTATTTTATTTGTCCATCTGCCAGATAGTGGAGAGGTTAGCAGATACAATAATACTGCACCATAGAAACTGCACATTTAGAGTGCAGCTGTCATAATATTAGTACCCTGAATCCTCTGTGGGAGAAAAAAAAACGTGCCCTCGCCCACTGTAACATGTAAACTAAACCCACCATCTATCATGTTCATATCATATAAAGCCCTGCAGCTTAAGTTATGTTAGTCACCTCACTTGTTGCATTTTCTCCACAGCATACAGCTCTAATGAACCAACACCACCAAACAGAGGTCAGCATCAGCTTAAAGCCTGTAGAGTGAGAGATCAAATGACATCGTAGACAAACTTTTACCAGATACTGAAAGACTTTAAAGAAGCGAGGATGGAGTACAGTGTGAAACACAAAAGGAAAATAGTTCCAACATGCACTCCTGGGAGAGAGACACCTCCATTCTTCTAAAGTCTGCTTCCTGACAATGTCACTACACTATCCTTTCACATCACAGAAGCACACTGTCACTAGTTACAAAAAACAGAGATACAGTCATTTCATTTGTTTGTGACATTTTGCAAGATTAAATTTCAGATGTAGCTAACCTTCTTATCATCTAGACGCTGTCTCTATTTGTCCACTCCTGAAGGTTTTTCTGCGTGCTACCACCTTGAAAACACAAGGTACTAAAAGATAAGACAAAGCAGATCAAACTGAGGCTGCGCTGTGAACAAGCACAGCGGGGACATTTACAGGAGAATGTAGAAGCCATGATGCGCATACCAAGTTTGACCTGAACTATGGGCCCACTCTCTCAGCTTAGATCCCCACTCATAATCCCACAAGTTTTTCTACAATGATTTTATCCTACATTTAATTCAACCTAATTTTATCCCAATCTCACCAATCATCCAAGTGCCCCCGTCTCCCTTTTTTTCCCACATTTGGCTTTTCAAGTGTACTTAAGCTGTTCCAGTTTAAATAGGCTCAAAGCTGATGGTGCATGCTCCCCCTGGAACTCAGGAGGACGAGAACAACCAGAGCAGAAAAATGACAGGATGACCCAATGAGAATGGAGGGGAAATGAAGTGAGATCACTTCCTACAATGGAAAGAAAAAGGAAATGGATTGTGGTGGGGAAGGGAGGGGATAGCAATTTACTGTGTGTGTGCTTAATGACATGATCAGCCCAAGAAAGTCCCGACCCCTAGCTCTCCATTGCCTTGTCGTCAGTCAAACCTACTATTTTTATGGTTTCAATCATAATTTCTCTGTACACAGAGTTCATCATTCTATCAATAAATACCAGAGCAACACCACCCCAGAAAGAAAAGACAGCGCCATAATGGGACGTTCAAAACATCTTAATTGTGACGAAATGTTGCACAATTTTGACCAAATCAATCCACAGACAACCATATAAACATGCGTCAAAGTAGTCAAAACTGCCTTTGTAGTAGTTCCCCCTACAACAGGTGTCTCAAGGACATGCCATGATGAAACGCACACAGACTCACAAAGGAAAAACAAATACCAACCACACGATCATGGATGGTAATTACATAAATTCTGGGAAAACAAATGAACTCATGGTTCAACACCTGAAGGTTGAATGCTTACCTTCTCTACTGTACAGGGTCTACAACTTAAGCGTCAGAGGATAAGATCAAAGACACTATACATATAACAAGACAAATCTGAATAAACATGAATGGATTCCCTTGAGATTAAATTGGATTTCATTTCATTGTATTTGCAATTTACCCAATCCTTTAAAAACAATCATTCATTCATCTTATTTTGCATCTTTCTGTTTCCGGCAGGAACTGTTTCAAAATGCTAAATTCCTGTGTCTGTGCCGGACTGTCTGTGCTGTGCAGTAGCCACTTCCTCCTTACTCTTTTATCTAAGCTAATGGGCATGCACACAAATGAGGCTTGTGATCTGGTTTGGCGTCTTTCACACCCTGTGATATCTAGAACTAAGCTGCAACAACCTGAAGGATGCAATTTAAAACAGCTACTATTCACACACACTCACACAGAAAATGTCGACATGCTGCTTTCAGCTCTTTGCTAATGTAGTATTTTAAGAAACAGTGGGAACTGTGTAACAATCAAGCAAAGATATGAGCTATGGATAGACACTCAGAAGACGATGGTAGAAGATTTTCCAAGCTATCAGTATTTCCAGAGCAAAGAGGATAGTGAAGCCAAGTCCCAGTGGACCTGTACTGAGACATGCAGTCTGCAGGAACAGGCTTTATCTTCAGAGCTCTCCCTGTAATTGCAGGATATTCAACCCTTTCACATACCAATTCACAGATCTGCCATCCAGTGCGTCATACAGTTAATTGGACAGCACTGTGGTGCAGACTGTTGAGTAAACAAGGTCAAGTCACCCAAAAACACAGGGCAGCAGCTCACTTGATACATTTCACAGAACAGGCACATTTCTGCCAATATGTCTCCAAGAAGTTGAAGTTCAGTAAACGGACGTTCATTCCTGTAAAACGAGTCAGTCTGACTTGTTTTCTCCAGAGAAACCCGGGTCTCTGTAATGAGCCAACTGTGATTACACTACACATCCACTAAAGCTTTGCCATCGACTTTAATAAGAGGGAGGCACTCTGTCTCAGTGCGGACCACATTGAACTGACCAACTGCAGAACGCGTCACCTTGTGCAGTCATCGGGCACGTGTACAGTAAATAGGTGATCCTGTTGAAGACTCACCTTTGCAATACGTGTTCATAAAAATTAAGTCTTCATTTGAGCACAGGATCGGGTGCACACCATTAAAAATAAATGCAGGGTTTTGGAAAATTCTGTTAAATTTGGAGAGTTACTTCTAAATTGCCCCCTCGCCTTTTTGTGTGTGTGTTTCTATAATTCGCTTATTTGTAATGTGGTGAGAGGAGAGCAAGGTGAAGAGCAAATGAAACAAATTGAGTATTACACGTTGTGCAATAATAAGAAGCACGTTAGCAGTGTTTTTGCAGAGCAGTCAAACACACTGAACACCAACTGGAAAACACATAATCAGTTCAGATGTACACTCCTGCTCTCTACTATCACAACTGCAATAGCTCAGGTTTCCCAGTCTGGATCTGCTTAGATTGCAGTTTTCACAAATTGTAGCCTCACTCTGTGATCGATACTTTGCAGTGCCACACTTTGAGAGAGCTACATTCATTTCTCTTAAATTCTTTGATAAAGTAACCGTTTTCCTCCAGGAACCTATAGTTGGAAACTGCCTCTGAAGATATGTGCTAGCGGGGACAATCTAAGTGGGAAGAAATCTTCATCCTCGCAGGTTTGCCTCTGTCTTTTCATTGTAATGACATTAAAAATGTATTTTTTTAATTAACTAATAAATGAATGAGCAACCGTTACTCACAAGTACTGGGTAACGGGTGCAACAAGTCGGGGCTCAAGGGTAGTAAAACACATAAAAATATTGCAATAACTTCTAATCAAACAAATCTACAAAATCCAAACAATGCTTGAATGCTTACTTAAAGTCCAACTCCATGATAAAGACTTCAATGTGCATGAGGATGACTGCTAATTAATCTGTGCATGTTGCTGAAAAGGGTAGCTGTAAAAGAGGAACAGAAAATGACTGGTTTCATATCATGTGTGTGTCTAGCTTAAAGAATTTGTCATTCATAATGATGGCCAGTGCATTTAGGCATGCGAACGTTGTCAAAATGATCTGCTGAGGTTCAAACAAAGCATCAAAACGGTAAAGAAAGGTGATTTAAGTGACTTTGAACATAGCATGGCTGTTCGTGCCAAGCAGGCTGATCTGAGCATATCAGAAACTCCTGATCTGCTGGGATTTTCCAACACAGGAAAAGTTTAGGGTCTACAAAGAATTGTCTGAGAAAGAGAAAATATCCAATTAAAAAAAAAAATCCTTGTTTATGCCAGAGGTCAGAGAAAAATGACCACGCTGCTTCCAGCTGATAGGACAGCCACAATAACTCAAACAAACCCTCCTTACAACTAAAGCATGCAGACGAGCACCTCTGAACTCGCACCGCATCGAACCTTGAAGCGGATGGGCTAAAGCAGCAGAAGACCACACACAGCAAATTAAACTAAACTGATGCTACAGTTTACTTTTAACTCACATGAGCTCACCAAAAATGGACAATAGAGGATTTTTTAAAAAAAAGTCTAATTGAGATGGTAGAGTCAGAATTTGGCATTAACAGCATGAAAGCATGGCTCCATTCTGCCTTGTAGAGTTCAGGATGGGGGTGGTGGTGTAATGGAGTAGGAGATATTTTCTTGGCATACTTTGGGCCGCTAACTACAAACCAAGCAAACCAATGGGTTGAATGGATTTTTTTCTTTGACTAATTTGTTTCATTTGTTGAAAGGAGGAAATGATCAAAGTTGACATAACAGGAGATCGGTCATATCCGCCCCTGCCTGCAACTAAAACCGAGGCGTCTTTGAACCCAAACCCCCACCACTCATCTTAGACGGTCTACAGTTTGCTCCGTTTAGTAGACCGACAACTTACCCGCATGCCATCAAGGGCACAGACTTTATGTGTATAAACAGCCGACAGCTTTAAAAAAAAAAAAAAAAAAAGATTACCTGGATTTGTGATAAGACACCTCTGTCACAAATCATTTTTTTCAGTCAAAGGATTACATGCTCAATGAAAGACTAATCCATTAAACTGAACCTGTCACCAACTCAAGTCTACCTGCACAACAGGCAGAAAAGGAGAGTGGAAGTAGTGACTATTAAGGGTGCGAAATTGTTATCAAAATGAGCTTTGTTTAGTCTTGAATGAACTGCTGACGTACAACTATAAACCACTTTAAATAGCTGGAATGTAACTTTGACTTTTTTAGGCGGAAATACATTCCCCACAACACATTTCAGGTTTTTATGCATGTGAAAGCCAAAGCATGCTGTGACACGTTCAAATATCAAATGAGCGGAAGACCCACGGTTTAAGTGGCAGTCTGTTTGGTGTAATATGAGTTTTCTGTTTATTTGCTTGTACCACTTTTCAGTCAACTGTTTATAGGATGCAACATTGTTACACCAATTTAATTAATGTAAACAAAAAAGGGACGTTTTAATTGATCCAAATAGGAATTACAATGAGATTTGGGCCTGTCCCCGTATGTAGGTTAATTACTAAATGTTATGCGATTCATTCATAGAGTTGGTATGGATATTAATGCTGACGTTTTGCCCTATGACTGAGCTGTGCTGCTGAGCAGCAGAGATCTGAGCGGTGAAGCATGTCAGAGGAAAGGTTTTTTTCTGTTTTTTTCTTCCTCATATTGTGTCATTTTAATATTTCAAAAGATTCTCATGTAGGACCAACTATGCCATACCTACCACAAATAATGTGCATCTGTGTTATCTGTGAGAGTGCAAAGTATTTTAATCAAAGTCGTGTGAAGCAGAGCTCCCTCTTGACTGTCCTGAAACTGAAAAAGTGTGCATTTTTCAAAGAAATGAAGGCAGTGCAGTCTCCATGTCGTGGCAGAATGTGACAGCAGTAAAGGTGATGAGACTGCTACACTGGCCGCCCATGCTCTTTACGTAGAAACTCACCAACCCTCAGTTCATTTTCAGACCTCTCCTGTAATTCCTTTCAACCCTCACACACTGCAGCGGATAGTAATTACTGATATGAAACCTCCAGCACAGAGCAGGGTATGCAATTAGCCTTCTAACCAGGGGCACATCTCAACAACCAGCCGTCTCTTCAAAGACCCAGGAGAGAAAAAGATAGCATGTGTTCCCCATCAAACCAAGCAGAATTTTCTGCTCTGTCCAGAAAGAGGGTGTCAAATTAAATTTGTAATTCTGTGATCAACCAACAAAGTACATGACAGCTAAAATGACTAAGTTAAACGGATTATATGTGAGAGTGGTGCAAATTTATACCGTAGGGGGAAAAAGATGTAACACTGCCAAGAAGTGATGTTTGTTTGGTTTTTATATATTTCTTAGTGGCTCCACGCGGGACATGTTTACCTGAAAATTTCTGCTTGGCTGTCGATTTTCTTTAAACATATGTTTCAGTTCTGGGAGAAAATATTCTGAAGTTTCTTTTTTTTGTTTCAGACCTATATCAGTTTTAAGACGGTCATATGCTCAGCAAGGTGCCACCAAGAACTGCTCTAATTTATAAAAAAAAAAAAACACACAAAAACACAAAAAAAGCAATTCTTAACTTAATAATTGGAGTTTCAACTTTTTATTTATATGGATTAATTCAGCAGCCATTGAGAAATCCCATTAGCCTTTGTTCCTGTGTATCTGAACTTCATATCTGATAAAGCTTTAGGAAACTTTTTTAAGTAGATACCTAAAAATGCTTTTAGAGTAAAAGGTGGTAAGCAAACCATGAGTTAAATATTTAGAGACAATTCAAATGTATCCAGAAAATCCATCATAAGCAGAAATCTGCTAATATTCCCAACGGAAAGAGTTGTAAGTTAGTTTATGCTCTAGCAGTCCTGGGAGCAGTCAATTTCATCCAAACGCCAAACTCCTAAGAAGAAAAAACAGATCCCGAGCAACCCCCTCCAAACTTTTTTTTTTTTTTTGGGGGGGGGTGACTGCCTATTCTGGTTGTCCCTCAAATGATCTCACGGTAATCGTTATGAAACTCCTTGCTGTGCAGGGACCTTTGCTTTAGCGTGCCGTTTCTACTCCAAACTATCCCATGCGTTTTTCACTGAAGCCCTCATGTTTGTGTCAAAGCAGCTCTGACACTGAGGGCAAAGCAGACGAGGACAACCCAGCAACATCGGCAGATGGAAGATCTTGGACGCGTGCAATTGTGCCACGTTTTCTCTTTAACATACGAGTAAATCCCACAGGATTCCAAACAGCCCCGGTGTTTTCCCTGAGCCCACACTTAACGGGGACTAATAATAGCGCTGGTTAAAATGTAACTCGCTCAAATTGCCCGTTTCTGTCAGATGTCTTTTGACACTGCGCATTTCACCCGTGACCATCATTGTGCCACTTTTGCAACCTAGTGTCAGTGTTGTGACATTGTACTCACCGAGCAGGAGCAGTTTCACTTCTCTTGCCGCCTTCTCTCCATCTTCTCTCAGGTTTTTATCTATCATTTTAGATCTCTCGGCCGCCAACTTATCTTCCTGACTCACAGTACAACCCATGGTTCCCAGTGCACGCTTCAGGTCTGCTGCTTAGTGGGAAAATAACACCTGGGAAAAAAAAACAACAACTAACGGCTGACCCCCTTTTCTTAAAAACAAGGGCTGAAGTTAAGCGAGGCGAGTTCCCTTTTTTGATGAGTGGCGAAAAACGTAACGGAGACCGTTCATCCGCTAGAAGGGACCAAAATCATTAAAAAAGACAAATTATTTCCCAAATGAACTCGGTTTTCTAACTAACGTATGAATTTCCCAAAGATACGCACGTTTGTTATTTAGTTTGTCCGCATTTGGAAGATTTTTAACGTGGGTAACGCTGCCTGAAAAAAAAAGGCTTAGCAACTTTTTTCGTTGACTTTTAGCTGCTCTCTACGGTATTTCATCAGAGCAGGTTAAACGCCCGAAAAATTACCGCGAAGTTAGAAAAAAAAAGTATTCCAGCTGTGGAAAACCGAGCACACAGATTCCTGCTGCCAGTTACGCTACCGGATGCATACCACACTTGTCTGTGAATATTTCTATTTTTTCTACAAAAAAATATTTATATATTGCTTTAATCCGAGTTGCCGATCCGCATTCTTTCCCTGCGAAGAGATTTACCACGTTCGCCACACCCGTGAAGTTCCCCTACGACCGACAGGCAGACAGCGCCGTCACCTCCCACCCGAACTGCGGAGAGACGTAAAGCCGCAGTGCTTCATGGGAAATGTAGGTAAAACGCTGTAGAACGGTGACCTTCAAGAACTGTCGGAAATTTCTCCGTTCAGTCTTAAAGTTTTTTGAATTAGGACTGCTCCGAGTGGGCAGCCGATTTTTATGTAAAAAAGAAAAGACACGAGCTGTATCTTCGTGTTAATTATAAAATGATTTTGGGGTCATTATCTCAAACATTTTCTTCTTGTTTTTTGTTTTTGTTGTTTTATTTTTGCCAAATCAAATTCGAGTTATTTTCGCCTCATATCCAGTTGGTAAGCCTCAGACAACCACAGCCCTGATTTTGAGGTAAATTTCGAGCTAATATCCCAAAATTGTAAGTTACAGAGAGCAGAACAAATAAATGACAGTAATTTCACATTAAGGTTGTTAAGGTTAGGAAAATATTAATATACATATATTTATAAGGTTACTCATTACTAAGTAAACACACTATTGATGTTGGGCTTGAACACAGTTGAGTCAGTAACCTTAAAATTAAAATTATGTTCATATTTTGTAAAATATTTGTCTCAGTTATAACCTTAAACGAATCGTATATTGTGTTTACTGATCTAAAGTGTGGAGGAACAAATGAGAAGCACGAGTCTGTACAAAAGTGCACACAGAATATTCGGAATCTAAAAAGTAGGATAAATGAGGTGTTTTGTTACCGTATTTTGCATACCGGTGATCCAGTGTGGTTTATGCAAATAAGCGGGGGAACGGTTGCTGTTTGCTGTTTTTAAAATAACAGCAGCTTCTGACCATAACAAATGATCCAGAAACCGTATGAAATCAAAATTGAGAGTCAGTTTATGCCCCGTGCGAGCTAAATAATTTATACTGAAATGTCCATACACCGTGTCCTCGCGCTTTAGACAATTTATTGCAGATCTATAGCGACACATTGTGGACATTCTTTTAATCTTGAAAAAAGTCATAATGACTAGCAAATTGTAACATTAATTAATTATGAAGTAATTAATGAATTCATAACTATATCGTGTAAATTAATTTTTATTTATTTATTTAATGGGGGATTATTTGCATTTGTGAAACATTTTTTATAAAGCACTGTTATGGACCCTAGGGTTGTTGTTTTTACGTGTTGGGTTCTTTTTGAGATCTTCTTGCTTTGTTGACATATTTGAGTCTTGGTTTATTTGCAGTGTTTTATATAGTTTTTAGTATTTCATTTCCTGTTTTGATCTCTTCTTAACTCTAGTTTGTGAGCCGCAGTTCTAGTAATATTTAGTTTGTGAAAAACTTTATTGTTATTCTTATGGTGAACTTTATTTTTGACACATTATTGAGTCTCATGCTGTCTTTATTGTTTATAGTTTCTACTGATCTTGTGTCCTGTTTTATAGCTTGTCTAATATTAGAAGTAGGAGTATGTGTTTTATTATGTTTTTACATTCTTCTGTCTCACTTTTTTGTTTATGGCTTGGTTCATTTGTGCTTCCTTGTCTCTTAGATCTCAGCTGTTAGTGTTCGTGTCTCTTTCAGTCCCCTTTTGTTATTTCTTATTTTACACTTACTTTTTTACACTTTCTGATCTCTGTTTCCAGCCGGATAACGTGTCATGTCAAAGCACTCGCATCATCTCAAACATCACAATGAATCCAATGGACTCATATGGCCCTCATAGTCACCTCATCTCATTTCAATAGAGCACCATTTGGGATCTGGTGGATCCAGAGATTTGCATCATGGATTTGCAGCCAACAAATCTGCAGCAACTGTGTGATGCCGTCGTGTCAACATGGAACAAAATCTCTGAGGAATCTTTCTAGCACTTTGTTAAATCTGTTCCATGAAGAACTGAGGCAGTTCTGAAGGCAAAGGTAGGTTCAATCCAGTATTAGCAATAAGCTTATGCAGTGCTGTGTCCCCTTTGTCCTTGTGGAGTTGTCTGTAAATGTTTCCCTGTGCATAACCTGTTTATTTCTTTGGATGTGATTACGTATTACTGTTTTCTTCATTCTTTGGCACTTTGCTATTTTTGACCTGTTTACATGAGCTATGAAACATTTGCTTTTTAGTTAATTCCTGCATTTCACACGTCTACATTTGGCCCCAACTATTCTAAACTGTGACATACGCAGCTGTTGTGGTTCATTTAAAGCTGTTGATATTTTATTTAGTATACAACATAATTTAGCTAACTGAAATTTGCATTACAGAAGGTAAGCATTTAAATGCACGGAGGTAGGTTATTCATAATCAACTGAAAACACAGAAAACTGAAAACTTTTTGATGCATGTAAAAGAGGATGAAAGCTCAGAGTCATGTTACCCTTTATCTTTATTGCAATATTGTTTTACAGTACAACAACTGCCAGCAACATATTAAAATATATAGAGATACCAGAAAATAGACATGGATTGAAGGACAAAAAGGTTTAAAAGCACTTTGAAAATGATTACATTTACATTTTTAATCGAACTAAAACTTTAATCGCTATTTACATTATACAAACTAGATATGAATATAGAATATAAAGGGTATACATTTATATACATTATTTATAAATGATGCTGGCTGATGTCAATATTTAATATGTTACTATTCAGTCATACACATTTCCAAAAATCACACAGAGGGAGAGAAGGAGAAGACTAACGACTCTTCGATCTAAATAGAGGTCCGCAGAGATCATCTGGTATTAACCACTAGCACAGTGTATCCCCCTCATGTTGATGCCTCATTTGGGGTTTTTTTTGTGTATTTTTTGCATGTTGTGAGGCTTTTGTGCGTGGGCACCATTTATAAACTCTTATACACTCACTGTATTTACCTAATGATGTCACATTACATACATGGCCGATAAAACATGGTGTCAGAGATAAATATAACCATTGCATTGGTTAAACAATACCAAAACACTAAGCTATGCACGGGTGGCTGATTCCGATGATTCTTCCCCACACAGATACATAAATACATATCACAGCTAGACAATATTTAATAAAAATTGATTAAAAGAGGTTTGTTGTGTAACAAATAGACAGAACATATTAAGTTACCCACACAGCACTTATAGTAGTGTGGTGTAAAAAAAATTATGATGGGAAAAAAAAAACGAAAGAAAAGAAATTGTAGGCAGTCACTAACAACTCTCAGGAAGCAGCAAGGAAGTCAGACATGACCCGACTACACCACTGATAAAATACCACTGACTACAAATGTAAGAAAAAACAAAACAAAAACAATAATCGTGTGTTTCATCACTGAATCAGATTCAACTTATACGTAACACGTGGAGTTTAAAACAACAGTTAAGATATCAATGGTAGAGGATTCCCGATCAGAGTATAGGTGCAGGTTAAACAACACAAATGCATACAGGTCATATATATCATAGAGATTTTTCTTTCTCTTTTTTAAACACAGACACTTAAAAACCTCCAAGAATACATCCAACAAATTAGTCGTTGCATTTAAAGAACAGACGAGAGCTGAAAATGATTACAGGGGCTTTACAGGGAAGCTAACTTTAATGCAGTCGTTTCAAGTAGTTTCTGACAGCCATCAACACGTTACTTATTCATCACTTACATTACATTAAGATTTAGTCATGTAGAGGCCTTAAAATCACATCTATCGAATATATTGTGTTTGCCTTTCACTGTATTAATGCTACAAGAAGTTGTGCTTATCAAAGAAAAGTGCTATTGCTAAGCGGCGACTTTTCAAGAGTGATAAAGAGAAAGAAAACCCCTGTCGTTCTGTTCGAGATCAGGCTTGTGCTGGACACTCAAATGTTTACTAACCACTTCACAAAGTGACCCTGTTGTCATTGTAATATAGATATTTTGGTTATCTCCGATTCCTTCCGGTAAAATGTTCCGAATACAACACATCCCAATTTTCCTTTTCTAAGTAACAATGAAATCTTGCCCAATTTCAGTTACGTCTTCAGTCTGTACAATCTCACAGATGAGTTTTCTGGTACCATTCGTGATAGTGATTTACACAGTAACACTGGAAAAGAGAACGTCTTGGCGTTCTTTCACATACTGTGTAACCCAGATACCCGAAAACCACTGAAAAGGCTCCCGGCTAAAACCCTTTCTCTCTCTCTGGTATTGCTAGCCTCAGTTAGCAGGAGCTGTCTATACTGCATCATCTGAGGTTTTCATCAAGTAGAGATTAATAATAAAAATATACATCTAGTATATGTTGTGTAGGAATCTCATAGTAAATGTGCTGACTGTTCCATATATTTTGTGGTTTTGCACCCTGCTCTGTCAGAGGTGGGGATTTTAACTCCCCCCCTCCAGAAAAACATAAAAAATATCAGCAGCAGTACAGGTTAAGGAAGTGGGAACTAAAGGCAGCACACCTTGAAGGAATAATTCAACATTTCGAAGTCTTTGTGCCAAAATAAACTCACTGTGCACTGGCTGTAAATACATATTTACTATTAAGATATAGGTGTGCTAGCTATCTGTAAGTAGTTCCAAAGATGCTGAATTATTCTTTCTATCAGTCCAGTAATGTCACTTTTACTATCACTTGTCTCTGCAATTGCTCATAATGAATCATATTTAGTTATTTAAATAATTTCAATAATAATAATAATACTAATATCCATGAGAATCATGAAAGAATTATTGATTAATCAATTTCATTCAACAGTTAAAAAGGAGGGCTGCTTATTACAATCTAAGTAAGAGTTTGCAGAGCTATAGATAATCTTAGGATAAGATCTGAGTAGTGAGAGGAGCAGATGCTCATAACTAACATAGGTGCAGGTGTATAAAGACGGCAGCTTTCTACATTGTTGCTTTTCTGTTTGCTTTAACATCTTTCTCACAAGGCACAGCCTCCAAGCATCACCGTCAGCACCTGCTCTTTCAGTGAATTCCCAAAGAACCCTCCACGAAAGCTTACTGGCCTGTAGTGTAATACAGAGTGAGAGCACTTGCCAAGGAACCGAGAGCCCTCCCCCCCAAACTCTACACTCTGTGGACAATATCCTTCTAATAGGAAAGAGAGGGCATCTTCAACATCAACCGTGATTCAAAGTAAAAACAGTAAAATTACAACACAAGACTAAATCAACAATATAAAACCTGAAAATAAAAAAAAGAAACGGAAGGTGGCGCTTAGTGACCACTGCTGGCTTTGCTGGTCCCCGTTGTCCAGTCAATGATGATAAAGCTGAGGCTCATTGTCATAAACAGGAAACCAATCCCAGCGAAGCAGGCAGCCTGAGTGCAGAAACGGAGAACGCGAGTTAAAGAGAGGCACATCACAGATGGTGAAACTGTGACAAAACTGCAGTACAATAATACTTGGTGTCATTAATTAAAAGTTTGTTAAAGTTTATTAATTAAGTATAGGAAATGTTACGAGTCTCCATGTCATTAGATCTTAGTTATACATGTAATGATATGATACCTAACATGTACACATGGCTGAGTTGATTTCTTCATGTGGTTATAATGCACATCCATGTAGGATTTCTGAGGCTGGTACAACTTTTAATATTAGTGAATTTTATAAATGGTTCCATAAACACAGTTTACATTGTACAGATGATGTCTCCTCAATAACGATAACTAAAATGAAACTCTCTGATAGACTCAGTAGGTACATGGCAGTAAGATTTTTAAATGATCTCAAATGCACTCCAGTTTCTTTTGTTTAATTCTGATATATTTAAAATCTGGCAAACTACAGACAATTGATGAAATATTCAGCTGGAGTTTTAATTCCTTTCCTCGTTTCCTCCTTTGAGTGTTACACAAAGCACCTACTGTAAAATAATATGAAAACTCAATACTGCGTGGGGACGTCTCTAAACGCTGAACTTAATTTTCTATCTCTCTCAATATGCTCACCAGGATTTTGGGGAAGGAGCGCAGTGGCTCCTCTTCTTTGGGTACAATGCGAATGTAGAAGACAGCAGGGAAGATGAAAATGAGACAAGGAGCAGATGTGGCACCTGGAAAACGCAAAACAGAAAATGATTCTCTGTGAATGACACCCTTTGGTCCTTAGTAAGTCATCCAAACCATTCTAACAGGACTGTAGTAACATAAATCATATGGAAATGAACAGAAATCATGGAAAACAGGTGTAGTTACATTCAATTTTTCACTACCGAAAATAATATTAATGATTTAAAGCTCAAAAGTTTGGCAGATGGTCAATTCCACATTTTTTCAGGGTCTGATCAAGAACAATTCACCAAAATGGATTTTTTTTACTTGATTAGCTGTGTTGTGGGGGTGTATTAAGGAAGGTAAGCCATTACTGACAGTGGGCACAAATTAAAGCCACATTAAAGGAAACAGTTTTACTAGCAACCAGGGTTTTACATGTTGGTGTTTTAATATGTAAATCCACCCCAACAACCTTGTCACATGGTTGATCTACTTACCAATGATTCCAAAGATGCCCAGTATGTTGGGAGCAAAGATGACCAGGAGGTTGATGAAAAGGAGCAGAATGAAAGCAATGGCGATGTGGCGAGGCCAGTAGAACGTCTTATTAGGAAACGCCATCTGCTGGATCGCTCTCCTTACCTTAAAAAGAAAAAGTTCACTGTTTCACACTGCTTCTATGAAATATGACAGAAGCACAATTTGTGTCCGCTGATGAATAAACAGTAAGTTCTAAATGCGTACTTACAGGAAAGAGCACAATTGGCACAGTGAGCGTGACAGCAGTGAGCACAGCCACACGCACACACAAAATCAAAGTGTCGTACGGGTCAATGCGGCTGTATGTGTGCAGCAGCTCTGCTTCCACTTCACCTGGAAGACATGAGGACAGGAAAACAGAGCAGGTTTAAGGAACACGTAGAAGATCTTTAAATGCATTTTAGTCAATGCAGAATCCATTATTTTATGTTAAGGGATTATATCTCCATGTAGTATTAGACTAAATCTTTGTATTAATATGTTTGATTGCTTTTCATTGTTTTTATTTTATTGATGTCATTATGTCCTTGTTGCTAATGTGCTTAGGTTACATTGCTTGTTTGTATATTAATTAATGTGAGTATGAGCGTAACATGAGAAATAGGAGGAAAAAATTAGCATTGTGAATGACTCTGTAATATGCTACTAGATCTAAAAACCTTGAGAAATTTCGATGTACAATATGGCCACTAGAGGGCATAGAAACATTATTATTCTTTTTGGCCTACAGCCCCTTCAGTTGATAGATAGATAGATAGATAGATAGATAGATAGATAGATAGATAGATAGATAGATAGATAGATAGATAGATAGATAGATAGATAGATAGAT
>NW_024582538.1:523949-546269 GCF_018398535.1 Haplochromis burtoni | reverse complement strand
AGATAGATAGATAGATAGATAGATAGATAGATAGATAGATAGATAGATAGATAGATAGATAGATAGATAGATAGATAGATAGATAGATAGAGGACCACACCTCACCATAGAAAGTTAGGTATCCAAAAAGAGCAGCCAGGAAGTACATGATGTACATTATTGCAATGGAGATGTTGGCCACATGCTGCATCTTTTTCTTGGTGGCACTGAAACCAGAAAATATTGCCATGTGATGTCATAAACACGCACACACAAAAACAAACACAGACACACACAAAATATTACTGTATTATGCCCACAAAGAAAACATGTAGCCCAGCTACTATAAAATACCGTCTTCTGCTCCAGGGCTACTTCTCTTGCACGCATATGCAAAGATTCAAATTGAAAGCACCAGTGGGTCAAAGCGGGATGATGCATTTAAACTAACAGCATGCTACATCATTCAAGCAGTGCCAACATACTTCAAAATAAAGTGAAAGCAGTGCATGTGACTAGGTTATGATCAGCCAAGCACAAAGCAGACACAGTAGCTTTGCTCTTTATTATGCAATTTATTTCTTATCCAAGAACTTAGCAGGAGTTGCCATTATAAGAACATACTTGCGCAGCTCTGTGTAGATGGGGAGCACCTCAGGATGGCACACAAAGGCAAACGCCAGGATGGGGATGGTGTAGGCCGTCTGAAAATGAACCCCAACAGGTCACCATAGATACAGCAGCGCCATCCCAGACGTCTTACCACCAACCTCGTGCCTTTACTGCCCAATACTCCCCGAGACACATCACAGAGAGCTAATTGTTTCCCTGTGATTAACTTGGGCCTGGCTGTAGACCAGCCTTAGCCTATTTAAGAATGCCTTACTGGTAAGCTGCTAAGCAGCAGGAATTGGTCTTACTAGCCTGGGCAAAGAAAGTTTCATACTTTAATAAAATCCTGATAGGATTTCATGAAGATCACAAAAGAAATAGTCAGTATTTGCTAATGTTCTGGGGCTTGTTCTTGAGGTTGTTAATCCTAAGATGATGGAAATTCTCTGGTTTCTGTTCTTAAACTTTCAGCTCTGTGGTAACAGGTGCTGTGGACCTAGGTCTAGATGTAGACCTAGACCTACATTACTGAAGCAATTCTTAAATAAATTGTCCAAATAAAATTTTTAAAAAATGAAGCTATAGAAACTGAAAACACTGCTCAATGAAGAAACATTTGTCTTGTTGCAATTGTTGGAAAAAAATGCCTGTTATAGGCATCTTGTTGGGATGAAGTAAATATTTGCGTGAGATAGACTGAAAATGTTCTGACTCAATTTTATAATGAAATGTGTTCACAAGTGATTCATTCTAAAGATTTTTAAAAGTTTGAACCTAAATGCCTTTTTGTTGGAGGTAACCAAAATGAGTCTTACTGACTGGTAACTAAAAGCTCCATTACAGCTATATCGCTTAAGAGAAAATGAGCACTGAGTAAAATTATTTCCCCCCCCCACTTCCTGTCTCTTAAGATGCTTCCACATATTTCTAGCTTCACTGAATAAAAATTGAGGCTCTGGTCTTTATTGACCAGTTGCCATGGTGAATCCTGGCATTTTTGTTGGCTCTTCTTTATTACCCACAAACGTGCTCATAAATCAATGTGAACATACTCAGAGTTAACTCTGATCCCTGTTCTGGAGTTTCCGATCGCAGAGTTTATAAACTCGGAGTTCAGGGTTACGCACACAGTTTGTTAAAATGGAACAGGCCGTGGAAAGAAAGTGAACTGATAAATTTATCTAGCTGTGGTTAAGGTTCTTTGAAGACCATCCTGCTGTGAACGTATCTAGTCTTTGTAAAGAAAAAAACAAAACAAATGTACTTAGTAAAATGTCAGGCCTTTCCCATTTCCCTCATTACCTGTCTCTTTGGCCCAGAGAGGGCAAACCTGGTGATGTCACTATAGAAACCCAAATGCCAAAGCAATTTCTTCAGACAGCTCATGGGTCACTGTCCACCTTCAAGACTTTAATTAATCTGGGTTGTGTCTAGTGTTAAAAGCTTGATAAATGTCCTGATCTCTTGCTCAGTGCAATTGAGTGCTTCAAACCAAGATTTCCATGCTTAGACTGTGAAGAGGCACTGGCAACATGCTGAAGATGACTATGAAATAAGTGGGTGGCTGTCAGTGGCCATGGCAGTGGAGGTGCATTTGCAGAGTGAGTGACATGCGTGAACCTACTTGAGAGTTGAGGTTGGCCATTTTGGGAATACAGGCAGGATCTTCCTCCCCACCAGGATCTGTGACATTCATCCAGCTGGTAGTGCTGGTAGCGTTAAATGAAAAGTCCGTAAATGGACAAGGGACGTTGAACTTCTTGTAGATGACCTGTTCATAGCAGAGGAGAAAAGTGTCAGGCAGAAACGAAGGCTTTGGGACGCAGTTAATATATAAACAGGTAGAAAATATGTCACTGAGACCCCAGAGAGAAAACCAGAGAGAGAAAGAGAGAGTAAAGAGTGGATTATAGCTCACGCAGCCAAAACTAGGTCAGAGAAACACAGAGAACACAGCCTGGAACAGCCGCATGCAGACATTAGTCCACAGCAATGAGTAGGGACAGTAGGGAATACTAAATAGGTGGTGGGAGGCTCCCAGCGCATCTGACTATGCTGTCACCCAACAGACAATAATAAAGATGTGACGTGTCGTTTACATGTGTGCATTGCTAAAATCAGAGGACTTACAGCAATGAGGAAGAACACCATGCAGCTCAGTGAAAAGCCACTGGTGTATCCCAGATATCCTGTAACACAAATGATTCATTAGCCTTTCATGTCGTCATGAAATATAAGAAACATCTAAGGTATCACTAATAACTAGTCACATGTGAGGTAAAGCAGCACAACACACAGCATAAACTGACTTAATATGCTCAGAGCTCATTAGTGGAGTCAGACTGCTGCACCGACTGGCTCTGTTGTTCCAGTCGGTGACTCGACAGGACACGGACTTCTTACAAGAGGTCAGAAAATATGCACCCTCTTGTCATTTCCAACCTAGACATCCTTTTTCTTCCTTTCCTTTATTTTATTTTGTGCTGCTTTATCATGCACGACATCCGACTGTCTTTCTGAAATGCAATGTGTGCCACAAGAGTTGTAGTTTAGAAAATGAATGAACTCTTCTCTTTATTGTACCTGCAAACTTCTACAAAGAAGAGGAATACGGGATGTGACAAAGAAGGAGGTGTGTCATTGTTTGGAGTTCTCTTTCACGTTTTACTTTTTAAATGTTGATGCTGTTTCGTAGCCTTTCTTTCAGATTTTGCTTCTTTTTTCCCCACTGAACCTGGATCCTATCTGCTATTTGCTAACCTGCTTCATTTAACCTATGGATGTAGCTTTAGTTATTTAACTTATCTTTACCTTCTCATATCAAAGATCTGTAGTTTTGGGACCTTGGTTCTAGTGTCTTACATTTGAGTTTTGTCCTCTTTGCTAAAAAAGGGAAAAAAACAAAAAAACATCTCACTTGGCCCTGAAATACCTTCTTGCTGCCAGTAAAACTATTAATAAAGCATGGGCATCATCCAGAGAGAGAATTCACTGTCCTAAAATCAAAACAAAAACATGTATGAAAGGGCCTTAAAATATTTGATTAAAAAAATACTATAAGATATGATATCAGTTAATCAAACGAGTTAGAGGAAATTCTTATTTAGGCAATATGCTTGGTTCAGTGTTTAAGCATTGACAGTGGACATAAATCTACTCAAAGCATCGTTGATTGCTAAGTATTTTAAATCTTAGGAGCCAAATTTTTTGTAATATCTAAGGTTGGTTTGACTAAGACAGTTTAGACCAGAGTGTAGGTTTAGGCCAGACTAGACCATTTCACAAAAACATATACTGAATCATTTTAAGTCAAACAAACTTGGCTTAAATGAGCTAGTCTATGTTATCCCTGGGTTATAATAACACTAAAACGCAATGTTAGCATTCTATCAATCAGGGATTCTTCTTCATCACAGCTTTGCTGCCAGCAGCTTCTCTAAAGCAGCATAATTAAAGCCAGCTAGCACTAAGCTCTAGGCTTTAAGCTTTTCCTGGGGTCCTCCTTCTGTTTGAAACATTTTCTGAGGGAAAACAGCCGAGCTAACAGGATGCCGAGAAAAGAACTGCATTCATATTTCTAATATACTGCCTTGCTTGGTCTTGTATGAGCCACAGTTTAGCATGAGCAGCAAAAAATAAGCTCCTACTTAATCCAGTTCCAAAAAAAGTCATGACATTTCACACTCACCTAGCTGTTTCATGAGAGCCAGTGGTAATATTATTGCAATAGATACGATGATCACAAGGTAGTTTCCATTCAGGTACCATTCACTGCAGAGAGGCAGAAACACAAGACAGAAACAGCTAAATGTCAAAACGATGCATAAGAAAAAAAATGTGTGAACACCTTACACAGTACGCTAAAAAAAGGATTATTCTTTATCGCCACAAATATGCCAAGCAAATTAATTCACATCTGAAAAGAAAGGCGCATACACAAAATCCAGCTGGCTTGAAGTCAAACATTTAGAGGTGAAAATATAAGCCTCTTTGCTGCCCGTAGCACACGACACAAAAAGCTGTGGCTGTAACAAGGAAGCAGAGGTCACGTTCCTCAATATTTTTATGAGAGGGTTTTTAGGGGCTCTTGCATGGCACGACATGACAGGACATAAAAAGTTTAACTTTAATGTCTCTAATTAAATGGATTTCCAGACCTGTCAGCTGTTATTATTCTGCAAATTAAGATAAGAGTCACATTTAACAAAGACTATACTCAGTAACATTAATCCCAAAGTTCTTTTGAATAACGTGGATAAAGGAGGTTCTTCTATATTAGTATATTATGAGTTTAGATAATATACTGTATACACTTTTTTTGTATTTAATCTGACTATCATTGCATATCATATCAGCGTTATATGGAACACAGGGAACTACTACATATTGTGCAAAGCAGGAAAAACAGAATTTTGGCTACAAAGAAGAGATTCATATGTGGAGTTGAGCAAAACATACAAAAAACAGACTCCTCTGACAAAACAGGCCACGCGTTACAGTCACATGAAGAGCAACGTTTAGGAAGAAACCTGTGAGTTATTTTTAGCAGGACACAGTATGGGGTGATTCATTTCCAGCCTTCTGTCAGGTGAGAGATGCAACATCTGTTGAAGGATACACACCCACGGTCACGTATCTTAGAAAAGAACAGGCTCATCTATCCCTCGTCTATCCTCATCTTACCCTGCCCTACAGCCATCTGGCCTATGGGACACAATCTCTCACTGAAACACACACATGCACACACACACAATTCCTTAAAAAAGACAGATGTAGAATCACAATTTACCTTCAAAAGAACATATAGATACAGCCCTCTGGACACTGAGGCACCAGCAACCTGATCATAAGCTGAGCGATCAAACATGTAATCAAACACGCTGACACAGTCTCCAGTGTTCATTAATTGTGTATGTGAGCTAGCAACATAAGACACCCAAACACAAAAGGACACGGACACGTTTACATATGCAGAGGGTGGTCAAAATATATGCAACCCCGTGCATACGAGATAAAGGAAATGATCTATGTTAAAGTTAATATTTTAAATGTTTGTTGAGGTTGTGTGCAGCACAAGCAGGATTTAACAAAACCATTTGACAGAGAACACCAAAATTTTTATTTAAATTAAATTCACAGTTTAGTATATGGTTGTGTTTGTTAGGAGATGTGATGCTCCCCTATTATTTTAGTTGCCCCCTCTACAGTCCAGCAACATAAACGCGCACCCACTGACAGGATGAAATGCCACTGGGACAATCTAGCCTGTCATTTCAAATAAACAGTGATTGTTGACCGTGACCCACAGCACCGAGACTGCTACACAGAGAAAACAGAGCTGAGACCAGAAAACAACGTGGACGCTGCGTCACAGTACATTACTTCTACTGGGACTGCATATAGTGTGACACATCAATCTAAACTTTTACGAGCAAATGTAGCAGTGAGCCTTCTTTCCCCACTCTAAAGGTAAAAGCCAACAATGTGCATGCACTATTTTTGTGGCAAGCTTTATAATTTGGAGGAAACAGTCCCTCCACTTTAAAGTTTTCCATAAGCCTCTTTGTCTGAAGGCTGAGTAACTTTCAACTGTAACCTGTACACTCTCATTTCTCCCCCCTTCTTCAACCCCTTCTCTCAAAAACAAAAAGGTAGGTGAGGAGAAGCTGTAATTGGGGTAAAGGCTGACAGGGCAGGATCACACTTGAAATCCCATCTAAGAAAGGGAGTGTTGTTTGTCCCTGAGACCACCTGCACTAACCAGTGATATCCCATGGTTTACATTTTCAGCTGTGGAGTCTAGCGGTGTTTTGATGTCAGTGCTCTCGTTGGTCGCGGTGCTCTCCTCCTCCGGGGTGACCCTGACAGCTGTTCTCACGCCAGCTGCTCAGCGCATCCAGAGCAGCACCAGACCCGACAACTGCCGCAGCTTGGCAGGACTCCTCTGTAGATGCTGAAATCTTTGCTGACGCAGAATGACTGCATGAGGTCCCATTGAGAAGAGTACACTACGTTTTGTAGTGTGAGGAGGTTTGTGGATGTCAGCAAATGTCATACTGACCCAGATTTAAGTGCATTATCATACTTTTGCAAAACATTGAAATGTAGCATTTATAATTTGAGCGACAAGACCAAAATATAGTTTTTACATTTTACAAGAACAGATTTTTGACATACAGTACTGTGGAAAAGTGCTGAGCAACCCCTAACTTTCTTATATTTTGCTGGGAAAATTCAGGAACAGTTCTTCATTCTTCTTGGAAGACATTCAAAGCTCTTCTTTGGATGTTAGTTGCATTTTGTTTGATTCTCTATCAAGATGATCTCACACTGCTTCAATAATGTCAAGGTGTAGGGGAGGCCTATCAGTGATGGATTGTGTTCCACTGTGTGTTTTTACACCCGCATATGCTTTTATTGCAGTGGCAGTGTGTTTGGGATCAGCCAGTCAGCCGCTTTCCAGATGGTATTGCATGGTGGATCAAAATCTGACTGCACTTTTCCACATTCCATCAACTTCATGAAATCCCCAATACAACTGGCTGAAATGCAGCCCCAAACCATGACACAGCTGCCACCATGTTTTACAGATGGCTGAAGACAGTCACTGTTACACTACTCTCCTTCCCCTCAACATACTGACAATAAATTCAACAAAAATGTCAAAATGTCAGATACTCTCCATCTGCTGTTTGCTAATAGTTTATAATCAGCCACTTCTTTTGTCCTGCACTTGACAATTTTCCTTAATTTTTTAAGGACATGCTGCACATCATGTCGAGATGTAGCTCTCTGTGAATCATCTTGTTGATGCAAAAATACTATTTTATGCCTTCCTCTGTTATCTCTCGTATTGTTGTAGATTTGGATAAAGAAATGGGTGGAAATGACATGTTTTTGTAAAAGCATGCTAGTAAAAAGGGCCAAAAGATACAATTTAAAATAGTTTCTTTGCAAAGTTTTCTGTTATGTGTAGATGCATAACTCAGTGAGGGCCTTTTTCACTGTTGAATGAGTCAAAGAACAGTGTTAGATGGTTTAATATGAGCACCAAAAAAAGCAACATTCATCTGAAGATGGTCAATGAGCAAAAATGCAGCCAGTGTCTAAAGAAAAATATTGAATGACCTTCAGAAAGCCTGTAGAACTATCGCTCAAGCACACCTTAAAAACTGCAATGAAAACTTTTGAAGAGTACTATATAGAGTAGTATTTGCATTCTGCGCCTTCTGTTCTCCCTGGATCTGATATCAAACGTTGCAAAAGTGTGCAAACAAATATTTGTAGTATTTTATATTTTGTGTGCATTAGCAACTCACCCTGCAGGTTTGTCCACTTTTAGAAAAGCCTGGATGACCAAAGGCATCTCATATTTGACTATGTAAAGGTAACTGGACATGGCTGTGGACAAGACATAAGCACATATGTTAGTACAAACATATTGCAGCAGATAATAATATCAATAATAATATAAATATCCCTGAAAATAAAATAATAGAAAAGACAGTGTGGCAGTGTGGGGAAGATGACAGTGTGTGTGACCTCACCCCCAATGTTCTGCAGCGTGATGGCGATACCTGCCGCCATCTTCCCCGGGGTGCCAAACGCCCTGTATCCAAGCTGCTCATATGCACGTATGCCTGAGGGATAAAGGCCGCGAGATAAAAGAACATTATTTATGGATTAAATCCAGGTCATAGAGTAGAGAGGATTCACACACTGTAATCATTCAATACTGCAATCAATTTATGTATGCTAATGAGAAAATCCACATCGTTTAGCTCCACACGTACCTACAATGCCAGACGACTTCAGCAGTAAATGGATGGAATATGATGAAAGCACTGCTACCACTGTTAGCAGTAACCTGAAACAAAAGGACAACATCAGATGAACATTACTGCCACTTCTCCCACCAACTTTCACAACTAATCAACAACCCTAAAAAAAAATGTGGTTTTATATGTAACACTTTTACACCGCACATTATGCCAGAGGT
The DNA here is from genome assembly GCF_018398535.1 of Haplochromis burtoni. Taxonomy (NCBI): domain Eukaryota; kingdom Metazoa; phylum Chordata; class Actinopteri; order Cichliformes; family Cichlidae; genus Haplochromis; species Haplochromis burtoni. The sequence continues at coordinate 537,679 of NW_024582538.1, read as the reverse complement.
TATTTATACAGCTGCACAATAAGCTTTCATTATCTATAGTTGCGTAGGAAAACTGGTGTCCCCGTGGCTTCGATTTATACCAGATTGTTACTCCAGCTGAACCAAGGAGGTTACCCTGTGTGCCCCTCTGGCCTCATAACTAACGGCTCACACACCAGATGGGCTGTTTAAAAAAACATTTTCAGTCCTAAGATTGACAGACAATAAGAACGAGTATCCTTTGTAAACAGTAATCACCCTTCTCTTTATTCCACAGTGGGAAATAACCTACTTCAGCCACAACATGTCATTCTCTCCATTTTCAAGAACTGAGTTATTTCCTTAGGAGGATCTTTTGTTTTGCAATTTTTCTTCTTCTCTTTTCTCTTTTCTATTCGATAATTCGATTCATATAATTGGACACAGGAACAGGCTAATTGTATTCCCCTTCAAAAACAGATTTCACTGTTGTGCTCATTAAAAAATATATTTTATTTTGAGTTTCTGTTTTTTTCAAGCCACCATTGTTCAAACAGACACCGCTCCAGATGCCTGACCATCTGCAGTGGTCTCTGTTTAGAAATCAGAGCTGATATTAGCAAAGATTTGAAAAATAAATGTTCTTAGTGTATAAATATGCATGCACAGAGTAACCACAAAGACATGGTCTACTTGTGTTGTATTTATAGATGGATATGTGTATTTATATAGATGACTTGCCAGTACTTTAATGTAATATTCTAACATTTTACTGGGATTTTTTAAAAAGAGAAGTTTAGAGAAATGTCACAATTCTAAGAATTTCGTTTACGTTTCACACGTGATATACTGACTTTCCCAGACCCCGTCCACTTCATTTCAACTATTTTTCTCCTTTCTCTTTTGCTGTTACTGTTGGCAACATTATTAATGTTCTTTCTCACACGCCCTCCTCTCTCCATTTCCCTCGCTTTAGAAAGGCCAGGCAGCCGGTCTTTCACCTCTCCTTCAACTCTTGGCCACTTTACAGTTTTTTTTGTTTGTTTGGGGTTTTTTTTCCAACTATGTGAAAGAATGCTGGGCTGACTTGAGGGCAAGGATTTAGTCAGTCAAGTGGCAGTGGGAGGACAGATCTGCTGACAGTCAGACAGACTGACACACTTGGGTCACTGTAGTTCTGTTCTCAGCTTTCCACCCCACTGCATTCCTGCCCAGACCAGTGACACTGACCCACTTAAGCACCCACAAGCAAAAATCGGGGTGGTATAAAACATCTGGAGATATAACTGAACCTTAAATCACCTTACATCTGGTCAGCATTCACCATAAATATTTACAGATAGTAGACAAATACAAGGTATACACTCACTGGACACTTCATTAGGTACACCTATTCAACTGCACTCTAACACAAATTTTTAATCTCACAATCACACTGTAGCAACTTAATGCGTTTAGGCAGAAAATGGTAAAGACGACCCGCTGAAGTTTAAATCGAGTGTGGAACGTGACTTTGAACTGTATTTCATGAATTATTCAGTGAGCGTAAACATCTAAACATCATGCATGCATATTGTTCAGCCATCCCTACAGTTTGCCAACTAAAATACATGTAACTATTGAGTTACACACAGTCAATAATGACTTACAGTATGTGGGTTGTTGCCCTGCAGGCCTAAATAATTACATATTAACATATGCAATTTAGCTTATAGTAGTTCATTCATTTATATTATTATGTTGTTGTCTTTTTTCCACTTATTTGAGCAAACACTAGTATTGTGTTCAGAATGACACAGTTCACTGTATGATAGTGTGACAAAAAAACAAAAAAAACGGGTTTAGGGGTTCGCTGACTCCACCGTCCTGCATGTCAAAGAGTCCTTGGGTGAAAGCTGTAGGATAAGGAAAACAGCACTTGTGTACATGAAGCTCATAGTGATAAAGTGTTTTGAGTGCTCAAATTGAGTAACAAAAGCACTATATAAGTACCAGTACATTTAATAAAAGATTATATGGGACTTCTGAAGCAATCGACAGCCTGAAGCCCTATCTAGAGCACAGAAACATTTCCAGCATTTCTTGCCAAATGGTGTCTCTGATCCTGACTTTGTTTCTCAGTTGCTGCTCTATTGTTTGGTACAAGATCATACAGATATGGACAAAAAGACAAAAAGGAAGAGGCTTTCATCTATAACAGGATGGATAAATAGACACTACTTGTTTCATTTGGTCACGTACTATAAACTCGCACATGCTTATTTGCTATGAGTTAGTTTCAGCTGTTGGTTACTGTCAAGCAAAATTCTATTGCATTCACACAGCAAAGTTCAAAATAAGGAGCTTTCTATACGCACACATAATTGCCTTGGAAATAACATCACAAATACAAAAGGTTTGGATGCTGTAAAAATGCACCTATCCACTTGAAAACAGTTCAAAGGCAACATATTAATGGTACAGTATGTCGACTATTTTTAAAAGTGATTTCTTCCTTAAAACACATGCTCGTTGGTTATGGACTACTTTGTCATATTCTTCATTTTCTATTGTAGCAACAGTTTTTTATAGGGTTACTGATTTGGATTGCAAGCTTTCAGCACAGATGCATGGTGTTGCTATATGTGCAGTATAACTACATTTTGTGTGCATTGCAGCTTGGCAATGTCTTGCTGAAATAAGCGAGGCCTCAGATTTCAATTTTTAAATGAAACATTGTTAAATGATCACTGGTTGGCTGTACGGCACAAACTAATGAAACAGTTTGGATCAAGACAGATTTACATTTAGAAACAAGGATGTAGTATCCTTGAATGGCATTTAAAGATCGATCATCAAGCTACAAGCACACCAAAGACACAGCGCTACTATACATTTTATTACTTGACGTTTCACTTTAACTGAAGGACAGTTCAATAAACTGTGGCTGTCAGAAATCTCTAAGAAATTGAGTGCTATGCGTCTTAGAACAGTGCCCTTTAATCATTCAAAGAAAGATGTGTAGGTTCAGCACCAGCCACCTTACAGTCTCTCACCATCAATCAGGGATGACAAGAAGACAAGAAGATGAGTGAAAGTGCTGATTCCACCCATGCGATTATCCTCTAGAAACACAAACCTCATTATTTTTCAGAACTGTGCAATAAAACAGATTAATCTTCAAACTATAAGCTTTGTGAACATGCACATTAAGACCCCACAAATCACGCAAAGCTTTGACAGCTCATCAGTCCAGTATAGAATCAACACGTTAGCTTTAATATTGTTGTTTTAGAAAAGAAATAGGAGCTATATTGCACCTCATTATGAAACTGATGCTAAGATAGGATACATGGATACATTAGACCTGTCTATAATGGAATGGGATTCAGATAGGGCGGTGTCATTTCTTTTTTTTTTATAATTGTTCACCTTCATCCAACTCACGTTAGTTCTGCTTCCGCTCTTTGTCCTATGTCCCGACAGTCTACGGCCACACCCGTGTATCACACCCTCAGTATATATACTCCCCTGCGTCCCCCCGTTCCTTTGAGAGACGGTCTTGTGGTTTCCCTTCAACATTTTCTACTCTGTTCTCCTTGAGTTCTTTTGTTTGGAGTTGAGATTTTGCTCGAGTATTTTTGCTAGCGTCTTTGTGTTTCCAGTGAGCTTTATAGATGAATGATGCTTTTGTTGTTTTTGGATTTTTGCCTTGGTGCGTTTGTTTGCTTGTCTGAACCTGTATGACCCTCTCTTTGCATTAAAGATTGGGACTTTGGGCTTTAACATGTGACTGTTGCAGCTACCATGACAGAAAGATATAAAAATATGCTTGATGATGCCAGGAGATGACACAACAACAAAATCTAAAGCAATTTAGTATTTAGTTTGCAAGATTTTAAGGATCATTCTGATCGTCTGTGAAGGTTCTCAGTCATCCAGGTCATCGTAGTCTAAGGAGCTTGGAAAGAAAAGCGTCTGGACTCTGAGACGTTTCACCTCTCATCCGAGAAGCTTCTTCAGTTCTAGGATCAAATGGTGAAGAGTGCCAGATTTAAGCCCTATGGGAGTGTCCCCCCAGGAGGGACAATGGACCCCCTAATGATCCTCTACCTAATCACACAAGACAAAGTATGAAGACAGGTGTAGGTCACAATCAGCCAAAGTTTTGGGTGAGCCCATTGTGAAACCTAACCCCACCCTATCATGTGATTTCCTGAGGTCAGATGGCCCATGATCATTCTGATCACCTTCTGTCTTTTCAACAAATACCATAACCAACAATAAATAAATAAATGGCCCAATCAAGCATACTGAGCATGGGAACTCTGTCAATGAAAGGTCAAAAGACCTCCAGTGCATGTAATTGGACAGAAAATAACAACTGCAGTGGACTGTGACGTCATTAATCTGACAGACTGCACTGCTATTTTAAATGTTAAGCTGTTCTCACACACAGCACCCACATGCACTGTCTGAAGGTAGAATAACAACCGCACAGAAAAAAAGTGGTAATTTTTTTCATCTGTTACTGCAAATGTACTTGTTTACAGCACATGTAAATGAGTTCCAGTACGATCTGTCTGAGTCATTATTTATCAAACAAATGTGCCCGGTGTTGCCGGTTTCTGTGTCATAATGAAGTTCTGCTGCTGGGTTAATACAAAACAATTATATTTTTCAATTAGGTGCTATTTATGAGTGACGCCGATCTTGACCTGGAATGACCTTAGAGGGAGGGAATGAATCAGGCGTGTCAGTGATGTAGTGCGGTTAACGTGCAATCAAGGAAGTAACATGTTCCTGACATTGGACGTTTATGAACAACTTACAAAAACAGGACGACGCCCGCGTTGGCCATAGCATACGCAAGTCCCAGGATTCCACTACCCATGATTGCATTGCCCAAGTTGAAGACAGACATCCCGAATGAGGTTTTTCCTTCAAACTGCAACCGACAAGAGACAGAGGGCCAGAGTAAGCGTGTTATAACTTCAAGCACTTGCAGGCTTTGCCTATAATTCTAATAAAGCCGTTTGAACTTACATCTGTAAAGCGCGTAGTCTTCTTCTCCTCCACGCCTGATAAGAACTCCTGGCTCTCTGGTAGATTGGTGTCTGCATTTTCAGTCCTGTTAGGACTAACAATCACAAAAACTGTCAGAGGAGGACAAAGGAGCTGCACTAAGAGCAAAAACACTCAAATTAACAGCCTTACTGTGTTTCTGCCTTAATTTTCACAAAGAGAAAACAGGTGAGACAGATGCCACACACTTACTGTGAAACATTTTTTGCTCCTTTATTGCATCATACGTACCTAGCATTCTGGGCACTATTGGCTACAGTTTCCCTACAAGCAGCGTAGGGAGCAGTCATCCATCACCCAACGAGAGCACAAAGTGGAAAAACAACACCCAGAGTCATAATTTAATAAGAGCAATAACACTACAGTGAAAGGATTGTCTATAAATGATCGCCTGTGTCCTGGAGAGAGACGCTTTAATTATCCCATCTATTACATGGGCACAGGATACAACAAGTATTGCTAGACAGCCAGTGACATGATAATTAGGCACTGAGCTCACTCCATTATCCAGCACAAATTCCGGTACAGTAACTGAGAAGCCGATATGAGAATATTTTACTTAAAGGCACTTCAAAAGACATGTAATATGCTTGCATTATTTGCTGTTACATGGGTTGTGCCTTCAGTTATGAGAGTCACTCTAATGACTAGGCCACAGCTAAGCCACAGGCAGCAGGTTAGAATAATCGGTCTAACTGGAAAGAACAAACTTATCTACTGCACTGTATCTATCTTCAATGTGTTGTGAGTATAGTGATTGAAATACAAAATTCCACCCATATACAGTATTTTGTCTTTGGACTGCCACAGGTAAAGGCTTCAAGTCAGAGCAGCCACTGAAGAAATCAACTTACTTCATTTAAGGTAAAGAATCCAGTTTGGCATTTTCCTTGACCTCTGGCATTATCTTGCTATGAGAATTTGTTCTGTTTTATTAGGGGCACTTTTGTGACCCAAAACTGAATAATTTTTTTTAAAACCTTTAAAATGTTTTAGTGATTTATTGAAACAACACCAACCTTTGACTACTAAAAAGTAAGTAATAGATCATATTTATGGACCTGTATTTTCCAAAGGCAACATGAGCAAAATAAAAGAAATCCAAATTAATGACTACTTCAGTGATAGTAGCTTCCACCTCAAACACTGATATTATTTAGGATTTGCTTGTTAAATGTAAAAACACATGACATTTTACCTTTGCAAAAAAAAAGAAAAGTGCATATCAACAACATAATTAAGTGGAAAAAACTGGTTAAGCATTGTTGTATGTCGTTGTGCATTACTGACACAAGTATACACTGTAATAATCTATAGTATACTCACTTTTCACCGTCCTCTGCAAGTGGTGTTTTGGCTGATGCTGAGATTTCCTCCCCAGGCTCGTGGCCTTTCCCATTAGGAATGGCACTCGCCTCAGCTGGAGTGTTCTCCACAGTCTCTGCTGGTTTATCCTCACTCATATCTGCTACAGTAGCTAATAATTTGTCCCTTGAAATTATGTGACCTTTTTTACTTCTTGCGAGAAAGTGAAGCTCTTATTTTCCTCGGTGGATCTGTAAGAGAAAAAAATAGGAGTTTAAGATGACCATTTTGCAATGAAACATCATCCATATTATGGCAGTTCTCTGGCATGTAATAACAACAAGACAATGAAAAGAATCACAGAATCATTGAGGTCATTCAAAGGTGTCTGTATCTTCAAACACCACACTCATGATTTTATCCACTGCTAAGAAGAGGATGGCAAAGACAACTCAGACGATTCAGAAAAATAATGCAAAAAATTTCAGTGAATTCAATTAAAATTTTCTTTTTTTTAAATGAACTTTTTATTAAACCACACACTGGAAATGGAAGCAAATCAAGATCAACGTGACTGTAAAACTAGCCAACATTTCCTCCTGTAATCAAAAGCAAAAATAAGCTCCCACTAAAATAGATGTTTTGGCAAGTGCCATGAATAATTAACACATCAGCTGACAGGTCTACACTGAGCATACACATCTTTGAGTTAGCTGTGACACACTGGGCTTTGCATCAGGACTCTATTTCCTGGGTATCCTGTAGTGTTTTGTTGTCTTAGCTGACCAGCTGACATGAGAGGCCCAGAAAAGCCCCAGTGACATGTATCTCCTGGTCGCTGTTGTCTAAAGCCCCCTGTCTGGCTTGCCCTGAATGTTCTCCTTTGGTCTGCTGCATAAACAGCGGTGGAAGCTATGACACTGGGGGGCCACAAAGGAGGAACACACAAATGTTTAAATCCCCAGCACTGGGATAAAAAGAGCAGAACCAGCCAAGACCAGCTACAAACCAGTTCTACCCGTCTTTGTGCCTTCATTTTTCTGCTTGTCACTTTTCTCTTGGTTTCCCCTTTTATTGAAGAGGGTTCAGCATTGCCACAATGCTCAGGGTTTTCTGTACTACCATTCCTGGCAACCACTCAGCTCTCCTTCTTCTCTCAGGCTTCTTCCGTTTCACAGCCCGCTCTTTTAAATGTACCAGCTCTTTTTTTCACAAATGTTTCACCGCATCAAATACAGTGTGCGTTGAATAAACTCCTCACCTAGCAGTCCTCTGAACCTGTCCTACCAACCACATTGCTGTGAGCTTCACTGCGCAGCCAGGCCTCTTGGTATCTCTGGCTAAAGCCAGGCAACGTGGTTGGGCAGCAAAGCACAGTGCACAATGGCACATGTTGTGTGGTTTCCTGGGAACGGCTTGGAGAACAGTGGCACTATTGTGCCAGGCATCATTATACTCCCGGGGCCCCTTTGGCTGTAGTTCGCCACTCGAGAGGCTGAAAAGGTATTTTACTGGCCTCTAATTGAAAAGATGCCACCTTGAATTCAGTAAATGCCAATATCCTGTATCCATGCACAGTTGTAGCAGAGATGCTGACGGCAGCAATGGCAGAGGCAGGGCCACTCTCATGGGACAAATCACCGCACAGAACCACATTGCCACTCAAACAGTCTACAAATCACGAAACAGTTCAGGGAAGCCATTCAAAGACAATATGCGATGGGCTGTCCAGCTACAAGGGTTTCTTCTAAATGACCTTGTGCAGCAGAGCTTGAAACAGCAGACCTGATTGGCGTGAGTTGTATCTTCGGCAATCATTATGTTCAGCAAAGGAAACACAAGACATTCTTGAAGGCAATTGAGTGAGAAGCAATAAACTGTCATGGACAGCATACGATGTGTATCCCTTACATGGTCATTAGTGAGCATGGATGTTGATAGGATTTGAAAATAGGATGTGAAAAAGCCTACCTAGCCTTTCAGTAGCAAGCGACTGCTTTATTATCTCTGAGTCTGAACATAGTACAGACATCAAGCAGTAAAAGAAAAATCCTTGCACATGACTCAGGTGGCCTATATCATTTTTTTCCATTACTAACATGCATGTATGCATGTATTGTTCTTAGTTTTATGACCACACAAGCGCAAATGACTACAGACAAGAAACGATGGAGTTGCAGCCCAACAGCTTGAAACCCAGTAGCCACAGAACCATTGTGATATTAAACAGTGGCAGGCTTGTGTCTACAAACTGGGATTTTCTGTAGTCTCTAGACACTATGTCATGCTAGCATGTAATATCTGTTTAGGCTGATTTCAGATCCAAGGGTTTGAAGAATTTTCAAGGTTGTTTATTTGGGGTTAAATGCCAAAGGTGGCAGCTAAAATACTACAGTACTAAAGTACTACAGTACTTAAGTAGAATTTTTGGATATCTGTCCATTACTTGAATATTTATTTTTGTTGCATGCTTAAATTTTACTCCCTACATTTTCACACAATTATCTGTACTTTGCACTACTTACATCTTTGTAACAGGCTCATTACTTTAGGTTTAACACGCTTGAGACTTATTGATTACTTTGTGCTACTGCCCAAGTTTCCACCTAAGTTGGGGAAATAATACTATTAGTATGTCCATGATCGATGCTTATCACATATGACTGATGTAAACGATGTGGAAACAAAAGTTGCAAAACAACCGCACCATTTGCACCATATTATACTAGACTACAAGGAGTCACATCTTTTAAATGCCAGGTAACTTCAAATGCAACATTTCAAACAACTCAACAAACATCAGAAAACACTCAACATGTTTCTGTGCAGTTTGTCACACAAGGTGTCTGCTGCTGTTATTTTAGGCCACCTGTGGGCTGTGTGATGGTTTTATAGCTGACCTTGTGTTGTTCTTTCCATGCTGGCTGTGTTTACTTTTAGGCAACTGAGGGTGGAGCTGAACTGGTTAGAGATCGAACAAACCTGAGCAGGTTGGGCTCAGGAGGCTTTAAAGCATTTAAAGCTGTTTTCCATTCACAAATTCAGGTGATTTAAATGTACTGACTAATATATATGGCTGAGACACGGCTTATCTGATTTACTTAATAAAAATCTTCAGCATCACTCAAAGACTGTCTGTGGTCTCCTTTGTTTGTCACACCCAGAACTGGGCTCTGGGTTCAAATCCTATACCACCATAGAAAACCAGGGATATCTTTACAAAACTTTAAATTAAGCAAAAAATTGTAGACAGAAATTTTTTTTTATTTAACTAAACAACAGAAGGCCCATGTAGGAAGACTAGAATTTCCACATTGCTTTCCAAAAATCCTTAATCCTATGCAAGACTTAATGCCACATTGTGATGCTCTTGGTGGGAGTAAATGAGTCTTTCCACAGCAACTGCAGAGGCTATGTTGATTCAAGCCCTCATCTAAAGCATCACCTCCGTTTGCCAACACACAGTGAGTGTGTCTGCCTCCATTCGCTGGCTCTGACGTAAGCAATTTTGCAGCGAGACGTCATCCCAGGAGGAGGGAAGCAGAGCCAGACAGTTTTTGTTGATTGTTATTCCCGAGTGATACCTGAATCAAATAACACTGATTCACCCTAAAGTATCGCTGTGCTTGTGTGAATTTGTGTTTGCAGTCAATTTAGTGTATACTGTAATTAAATGTGTGGCTCTCTATGCGTCTTGGTGGGTGGTGGGGGTGTTTATGTAATGAGTAATCTCAAACTGTAATACTGCTGCTGCTGCCACTGCTTGATGACATTCTAACAGGCCCGGGGGCCATATGAGTCTTCTTAATTGAGTCCCCAGTGTAATTTTCGAGGCTCTTAATCTGTTGAAATGTGTCTGACATTCAATGACTGTTTTTTACACCCAGGTCCAGTAAAGCAGACCTAAGATGTTTTAAATACTATAAGAAAGCAGGATGTGAATTATCATATCTATTTTGCTCATATAAAAGCTGACAAAGTGACTGTGCTGTGCAAGTCTGAGTCAATCATCATTTCTTTGTATTTTGTTGGGAAAATGGGAAATAGTTACAGAGATTTGTTAAAAGATCTACAAGCACATATGGGGTTTGAGGCAAAACAGAGTTTGTAAAATTCTAACAAACTGTAAAGACAATATTTGGTAAGACCATCTTTGTTTTTCAACACATTCTGAACTCTCTTAGGAAAGCTTTCGTGGAATTACTTTCTTCAGAAACAGCTCTCCATGCTCCCTGAAGGACATTCAAAGCTTTCCTTTGGATGTTGGCAGCGTTTTGTTCTTTTCTCTGTCAATATGATCCCACTCTGCTTCAATAATGTTGAGGTCTGTGTTCTGGGGAGCCCAGTCTACGACTGATAGTGCTCCACTGTGTGTTTCTCTATGGTATGCTCATCCTGCATGCTGAAAATTGCCAATCAGACACTTTCCAGATGATGTTGTATGGTGGATCAAAATCTGATGATAATTTTCTGAGTTTTATTCCTTGACACAATCTCTGTTGTTACACTACCTCTTACCGTACAGTACTAATCTCCATTTGCACTATTTGCCTATTTGCACTACTCTGCCTGGTTTACACCCAATGTCATTTACCCATTATATTGTATATTGTATAGTTTTCTTGTTATATGTAAAATTGTATTGTATTTATTTATTTAAATTTTTACTTTTTAATTATTTTACCTGCATTTTTTAATCACTCTTATATTTAAATGTTCATTTGCTTTTTTATCTGGGGATTGAGAGTAACGTAGTTTCTATTCTCTGTATGTCCTGTACATGTGGCAGAATTGACAATAAAGTTGACTTTGACTTTGACTTTGACAAACACCACTGGCTGAAATGCATCCCCAAACTATGACAAATTTTCCTATTTGCTGACTTTAATGTATCACTAAAAATGTTAAACAAAAGGAAAATTAAAGTGTGCTTGATTACTCATTAAATGCTCTTGACTATTTTGTAATATTTTGTGTCCTGGAAAAATGACAGGCAGCAAATATCTCATCCTGTTCTGTCCATGAATGTAAAAAGATTTCCTGGAGCTTAAGAGATTACATATGCCCATAACTTAACTGATGAGCTGCTAATAAGTCTATCAGCTAACAGTTTACTTTAAAACAATGAGTTCAGACTTGGCACCTCTGAAAGTCAGGATGATAAAAATGATCAGATTAGGGTCCATCTCTTTAAAGCAGGAAATGAGGATCAAACGGCTCAGGCCACTCCTGTATAAAAATAGCTGCTGACGAGGGAATAGCCTGACTGTAACCTCACATCATGTCACACATAAAGCTGTGTTTAAGTCCTCTGAATGTGCCACTGCACACAGCAGCTGCCTCAAATCAGCAGAAAATGCTTAACTAAAGCATCCAACAACCATCTGTTGGTGTTCTGGTGTTCACATAAAGGTAAAATTTACACAGATACACAACCACAAAGCATATGGAGCTTAATAATGGAAAAATCTCATGCTGTTATTGAATGAAGGAAACCCTCCAAACAGCTACAGGGAGAAAATAAAGCTATTTATGATAGAAAAGCATAAGAGGCCAGTGTAGAATTTACCTTGCACTAAACATGGCTTTTTAAAGTCCAATATCGATGGTCATACGAAATCCTCGGTAGTTCAAATATGAAAGCTACTCAGTCCTATTTACTAGTATTTCATTATTAATATCTAATGAGTTTTAAAAGACATCTGTTTTCTTCCACTTATCCAGTTCCATCCATCCCAGCTGTCAAAGGCTGATCCCCAATCTGTCGCAGACCTAATGCAGAAACAACCACTTGCACCCACAGGCAATTTAGGATTACCCATCAACCTAACATCATGTCTTTGGACAGAGAGAACATACAAAGCCCCCAGGCTGGAATTAAGCCCACTCCCTTCTTGCTGTGAGGCAAGAGTGGAAACCACTGCACTGGCCAGATACAAACAGAGAAAACATTTTCTGCTCTCCAAAGGTAGAGCACTAGCTCCCCTTTTCAGATGCTTTTCGCTTGTGTGGCAATGTCTGATAAACCTTAAAAGATCCCATAATAAAGCATTATGGAATATTTGTTGTACATTTTGATGCCCTAACTGATAAAAATTAAAATAAAGTAAAAACCTTTTTGTCAGTTTGACTGCTTCTGTAGTTTCTGCACTCTGCCTTTGTATGGCAGCAGAGTTTCTATAGTACTTCACTGTAAGCAGAGTAAGCATTGTCTTCGGCACATCGCAGATGAGTTGGCTTGCGTTTCTATGACTGGAGTAGTTTTGCTGCTATTCAATTAACGCTCAAAAAGAATTAAATATTCCCAACACAACATGCACAAGGGTTGAAAATCTTGTGTTAACTGTCTTCAGGCCTCTCATTACCACTGCCCCCATGAATACTGGCATCCTCTGCTTCTGTTTCCTTACAGGTTGTTTTCCTGACCTCTCTCTCTCTCTCTGCAGCAGGCCATGAAGCACTACTGTGATTAGCCAGCAGGGCGAATAGGAGATTAACTTCTGACTGACAGATTTGTACGTGAGCTTCTGAGATGCTCCTCATATCCAGCGTTCCTATAAGCTGCTGTGAGACACACACGTCAGAGACTATAATACCACACTGGATGTGGCCCTAGATTAGCAGTGCACTTTAATATACACTGAGGTAGAAGGCATTATATCACAGCAAATGTTTCAGAGGGAATCTCTAATCATGATCATTGTGACTGTTTAAAGCAAAAATTTCTCCTTCAAACCACATTTGAAACAGAAGAGCGGACGATGTGTAGGAATGCACTAATTTAATAACACTCACTATTTTAACCAACTGTTACCGATGTTTGGCTGACATATGATGATGTGTGCTAATAAAGTCTGAAAGATGAACTTCTGTCAGTAAAATATTCTGCTTCACATCAAAACATTCCTCAGTAGTAGTAGTAGTAGCATTAGTACGGAGAATCATGTACAATTTGTGAAAAATCTTAGGAAACATCAGTACAGATTTCTTGAATTTAATAATACCGGTAACTATCCTGAGTATGTATTAGGCTATCTAAGCATGGTGACAGTTGCTCAGAGGTTGTCAGATTTTATCTTAGTAAAGCTGGCTCTATTGCTCCATACGAGCTAGAATAACACTGGCTTTGGTCAGCAACTTTTAAAATCTTGGACCCACGCCTTGACTTGATGTATGGGTCTCCCCTGTATTAAAGAAATAGACACTGATCAAGGTTGAGAGTGCCTGACTGAATGAACTGATAAACTACCACATTTTGAGACCTGAAATCAATCTGTATCATTTTACTTCGTCTGCTAAAAACTATTAGTCAGGCAAAGGAAAAGCACTAGCTACACCCTCCCACATAGCAAAATTGGTATGGCCCAGATCTGGTCCACACAATGTGCTTACACATGTTCCAC